>NC_069509.1:12152730-12345230 GCF_027579735.1 Bombina bombina | reverse complement strand
ATGTGTTTATTATGTGTATATACAGATATATTTATGTGTTTCTATGTGTATATACATATATATTTATGTTACTATGTGTATATACATATATATTTATGTGTTAATTATGTGTATATACATATATATTTATGTGTTATTATGTGTATATACATATATATTTATGTGTTACTATGTGTATATACATATATATATTTATGTGTTATTATGTGTATATACATATATATTTATGTGTTATTATGTGTACATACATTAATATTTATGTGTTAGTAGGTGTATATACATATATATTTATGTGTTTACTATGTGTATATACATAATATTTATGTGTTACTGTGTGTATATACATATATATTTATGTGTTACTGTGTGTATATACATATATATTTATGTGTTACTATATGTATATACATATATATTTATGTGTTACTATGTGTATTATACATATATATATATATATATATGTGTTACTATGTGTATATACATATATATTTATGTGTTACTATTGTATATACATATATATTTATGTGTTATTATGTGTATATACATATATATTTATGTGTTACTATGTGTATATACATATATATTTATGTGTTATTATGTGTATATACATATATATTTATGTGTTACTATGTGTATATACATATATATTTATGTGTTACTATGTGTATATACATATATATTTATATGTTATTATGTGTATATACATATATATTTATGTGTTACTATGTGTATATACATATATATTTATGTGTTACTATGTGTATATACATATATATTTATATGTTATTATGTGTATATACATATATATTTATATGTTATTATATACTGTACATATATATTTATGTGTTACTATGTGTATATACATATATATTTCTGGCAGCGCCAGAATCTTGTGAGTCAGAACAACCTCGTAGGCTCAGTTTTAGCAGAGATGCTTCTTACTGAAGCGAGCGGGCTTGCGTGGGTGTGTTCCGTTTTTGGAGGTCGTGACTGACAGGTGATGTCACATGCTGAAGCTGTGAGCGCTGAGGTAAACTTTTACAGAGAAAGTAAATCCGACGATTCTCCTAGTTGTGAAAAGTAACAGGTAAGGCTTTGAAGGTATTCTGAGAGAGACACAACAGTTAGCTGAGAGATTAGGTAGAAATTTGAAAGTGTGCAGGTCGTAGCTGTAACACTCCAAGTCAGTCCAGTGAATCCTCAGCTGCACGATATGCAGAGATGAGAGAGAACTGTAATCCAATATGGTGTTTGTTTGTACAAACTGTTTGAGAATGAACAATTAGATTTAAATTCAGTATGGAGCTCAGTTGCTTGAGACTACTCTGTACATAGAGTCAACATTACTAAGCACTAGAACAGGGCTTAGCTAGAATTTAAATGGTCAGGAATAGGCATGAGTCATAGGTGGGAGGACTAGGTATATTCCTGACATCTCCCCCCCCAAAGGAGACAACGAAAGTCAAGGACCCGGGCGGTCTGGGGTGACGTCAATGGAAGAGGGAAACTTTATTAGGAGCATGAGCATTACCAGACGGTTCCCATGAGTCATCATCAGAAGAATATCCTTCCCACCTGATGAGGTACTGAAGTTGTCGATTGTTGATTCTAGAGTCCATTATAGAGGCTACTTCAAACTCCTCCGAAGATGGAATGGAAGAGCATGGTGGAAGTATAGTCTTTTGATTCCTCATGGTTTTGCAGGGTCTCAGTAGAGATACATGAAACGTTGGATGAATCTTTAAGGAGGGTGGCAACTCTAAGGTGACAGCATTTTGATTAACGATCCTAATTATTGGGAACGGACCAATAAACAAACCTCCTAACTTTTTGCTAGGAATTTTGAGTTTTAAATTTCTTGTTGACAACCAAACATGATCACCTATCATGTATGAAGGAGCGGGTCTTCTGCGAAGATTATAGTAATGTCTTTGTTTTTCCGGAGACCTAGCTATGTTCTCCTTTAAAGTGTTGAACATATTCCAAAGATTGGCAGCGAAGTCGTTAGCATTTGGACAATCAGAAGATGCAATAACTGGAATACCTGAAGTTGGATAAGACATAGGATGGAAGCGATAATTGGCCAAGAAAGGTGACATCTTCGTGGAAGCATTTTCTGAATTGTTGAAGGCAAATTCCGCCATAGGTAAATAGGTTAGCCAGTCTTCTTGTTGATAAGAGCAGAAACAACGGAGGTACTGCTCTAACCATTGGTTCACTTGTTCTACCTGCCTGTTGGTTTGTGGATGGAAAGATGTCGAAAAACGGTGGTCAATCTGCAGCTGAGTAGTGAGAGATCTCCAAAACCGGGAGGTGAACTGAGTCCCACGATCAGAAGTCAAAATCTTGGGGAATCCATGGAGGCGAACAGCATTGTCAAGGAATAGTTTTTGCAATCTCAGAAGCTGTAGGTAACTTGTGAAATGGTACGAAGTGGGCCATTTGAGTGAAGAGATCAACTATTACCATAATATGGTTCATGCCTGAGGATTTGGGAAGGTCCACGATGAAGTCTAAAGAGACGTGATGCAATGGTTGAGAAGGAGATGGGCAAAGGCATGAGATAACCATATGGAGATGACTTGGTAGCCTTTGATGTTGCACAAATAGTGCAACTGTTTACATGATTTTTAATAGATTTTACCATTGATGGCCACCAATATGTACTGGTAATACATTCAAGAGTTCTTCTTTCTCCAGAGTGGTCTGCTAGTGGAGATTCATGATGTAGATGTAATAAAAGTGATCTTAAACTCTCTGGTACATACAATTTCTCCTTGTAATATAACAACCCTTCTGAACTGGAGTGTAAATATCGTGATGTCGAAGTTCCCTCATCAGTGGTATACAAATCTTTGATGGCTTTTAACAGGTATGGTGTTAGACCGATGAATCTTTGTGCAGGGATTATAGAGGTGGTTTCTGGCTGGTACTCTGGGGGGTGATCTTTCCTAGTTAATGCATCAGCCTTGCCATTCCTGGAAGAGGGTCTGCATACTATGTGGAAGTTAAATCTTGTAAAAAAGAGACACCAGCATACCTGTCTAGAGGAAAGTGTCTTGTTACTTTGAAGAAATGCAAGGTTCTTGTGATCTGTGTATATGATAATGGGGAGTTTAGGTTCCCTCTAAGAGTTGTCTCCAATTTTCTAAAGCCTTTTTGATCGCAAGGAGTTCCTTCTCTTCCTATAGGATAGTTAATCTCTGAGGGCTTAAGACCTTAGAATAAAACGCCACAGGGTGCATTGGTTCAGTGGCATTTGTCTTCTGGGATAATATTTGCCCCTAAAGCAAAGTCCGAAGCGTCCACTTCGAGTATATACTGAAGTTCTGAATTGGGGAAGCGGAGGATTTGCTGGTGAAGGGACTTTTGAATTAAGAAGTTTGAATGCAGATGCTGCTTCTGTTGTCCACTGGAATTTGTTGAGTGTACTTGTAAGTTGAGATAGTGGTTTAGCAATCTTAGAGAAATCCTTCACAAACTTACGATAGTAATTTGTAAATCCCAAGAATCTTTGAAGTTCTTTTGTATTCCTTGGTGTAACCCAATTTTTAACAGTCTCTTACTTTATCCTCCTGCATGCTAATTCCATCTGGAGGAGATATTATAGCCAAGAAAAGAAATTGTGTCAGTGTGGAATTGACATTTTTTGAGCTTGGCATATAATCTATGTGTTCGTAGCCTGGATAGAACTCGGCGAACATGTTTCACATGGGCATCATAAGAGCTAGAGTAGATTAGGGATATCATCTAGGTAGATAACTAAACAGACATCAAGAAGATCTCTAAAGACATCGTTGATGAAATGTTGGAAAGTTCCTGGGCCGTTACAGAGCCCGAATGGCATGACCAGGTACTCAAAGAGACCATACCTGGTCCTAAAGGTGGTCAACCATTCATCTCCTTCACGAATTCTCACGAGATTGTATGCACCTCTTAGATCTAACTTAGTGAAGATGGTTTGCATCTTGGAGGCGTTCTATGAGCTCTGGGATTAGCGGGAGAGGGTAACGATTCTTATAGTGCGTTAATTTAGTTCTCTATAATGTATAATGGGTCGCAGAGATCCGTCCTTGTTTTTACAAAGAACATTCCCGCACCCCGCTGAGGAAGTTGATGGACGGATAAACCCTTTCCGGAGATTTTCTTCCAAATATAGTTTCAGATGTTTGAGTTCTGGAGAGGATAGAGGGTACAGTCGACCGTAAGGGAATTGAAGATCCGGGGTTTGATGTCAATAGGGCAATCGTATATACGATGCGGCCGGTAGTATTTCCTGCCTCCACTTTACTAAAAACATCTCTGAAATCAGAGTAAACCTGTGGAAGTTGAGGTACTTCTGGTGGCACTGAAAGAAGAGAGGTGTTTAGTAAACAGTGTTGTTGGCAATAACCAGAATTGAGATTTACCTGTAGAGTGCTCCAGTCTATTGCAGGGTGGGTGGTTTTCATGCACAAGAAATTCCTAGAACTATGGGAAAAAGTGGAGAAGGTAACACATCAAATTCAAATCAACTCTGAATGACCAGAAGATGTGGTTAATAACAAGGGAATGGTCTGTGTTATTGGACCACTAGCAATAGAGGACCCATCAATAACTCGAATGGCAAATGGGTTTTGCTTATCACATAAGGAATTTTATTGAGTTTTACAGTGGCTATATTGATGAAATTTCCCGTAAGCACCAGTGTCAATGATGGCCTTAGAATGTAGGTTTCGATGGTCCCACTGCAGAAACATAGAAAGTTTACAGTAAGTGTGTGGAACAATTGAAGTCGGTGTTGCAGATAAAGAATAGCACGTTACTTTTCTTTGTCTTTTGAAGGAGTGGACAATCCGTGATAGTATGTGAAGAGTTTGCGCAGTACATGCAAAGCATGTTCAATCTCCTTCGGGGTCCTCTCCTGTAAGGTTAGTGGGGCTCTTGCTAGACCGACTTCCATAGGTTCAGGAGCAGGTCTTGAAGTCGTTGATGGTGATGATGGAGTATGTGGTGATTTTGAATAGATTTCGATGTGACCCCCTCTCAGATCTCCTCTCTCTTAAACATCTGTCAATCTGGATAACCAGTGACATTAAAGACTCCAGGGTTTTAGGAAGATCTACACGAGCCAACTCGTCTTTTATGTTGTCTGCTAACCCCAGTCTAAACTGTTTCCTTAAAGCTATGGGATTCCATTGGGAATCACAGGCCGTACTGTTTGAATTCAGTTTATATAGACTTCGACGAGACGTTTACCTTGCCTTAGGTTGCGCATCCGAAGTTTCGGCTGAGAGTTGAGCATCTGAATCAAGGTACAATTCATCCATTTTGGGTGAAGAAAGTCATCTAATGAACCTAGGATGGGTTGGTTAGTTTCAAAGGAGGCATCTGCCCACACCCGGGGGTTCACCCCTGAGAATGAAATCACTGTGAGTACTTTCACACTTTCTGTACAATAAGTTTTTGGTTTAATCCAAATAAGAGCTGACATGCCGTCTTTGAACTGTCCCAGAAAAGGGTTCTGGGGAGGTGATACCGTAGGTTCCTGGGATAGGCTCAAGTTAAGGGTGTCAAGGGATTGATTTTCAATTCTCTAGCTCCCTCAGTGCTATCCCCATTTGATCCACATGTTGAGAGAGGGGTATATTCGAATTGAGGAAGGGTCTGCTGATCTGTCGTCCATGGCTTAGTAATACTGTAAGGGTTGTTCCTTCGTTTGATAGTTCCAGTAACTGATTTAGAATAATCCGATCTCAACTGCAGACCTAATGAGTGATTGTACCACTAAGCACTTTACTATTAATATTACTGATTAATTGCTATGACTGCAAGTGGAGTTTGCTACAACAGCGAACAAATTGTAACAAGTATAGTATTACAATTTGTATCAGAGGAAATAGTGTGGATTACCTGAATATAACCTGTGGTTATTATTTATATTCAGAGAGAGAGTACAATTCACTTGTTGTGAATGATTGTATTTCCCAATATAAGATTATAAATTAGTTAGTGATGATCTTGGGAGGAAAAGATTAGAAATCACTGATTGCAATGAGATACTAGTGATGTGAATCACAGATTGTAGGAAAGTCTTGTTTTGATCAAACTGCTACACATAGGTTAACACTGTATGTGGTCAGTTGATTCAACAGCAGCTCCAGAATCTTGTGAGTCAGACTACCCTCGTAGGCTCATTTTAGCAGAGATGCTTCATACTGAAGCGAGCGGGCTTGCGTCAGTGTGTCCGTTTTCTGAGGTCGTGACTGACAGGTGATGTCACATGCTGAAGCTGTGAGCGCTGCGGTAAACTTTTACAGAGAAAGTAAATCTGACGATTCTCCTAGTTGTGAAAAGTAACAGGTAAGGCTTTGAAGGTATTCTGAGAGAGACACATACAGTTAGCTGAGAGATTAGGTAGAGAAATTTGAAAGTGTGCAGGTTGTAGCTGTAACACTCCAAGTTCCAGTCCAGTGAATCCTCAGCTGCACGATATGCAGAGATGAGAGAGGAACTGTACTTCCAATATGGTGTTTTTTTTTGTACAAACTGTTTGAGAATGAACAATTAGATTTAAATTCAGTATGGAGCTCAGTTGCTTGAGACTACTCTGTACATAGAGTCAACATTACTAAGCACTAGGAACAGGGCGTAGCTAGAATTTAAAGGGTCAGGAATAGGCATGAGTCATAGGTGGGAGGAACTAGGTATATTCCTGACAGATAGTGATGTCGCGAACCTAAAATTTCGGTTCGCGAACGGCGGACTTCGAACTTCCGCAACTGTTCGCAAACCGGGTGAACCCAGGCGAACCACCATTGACTTACAATAGGCAGGCGAACTTTAAAATCACAATAATTACAAAAAAAGAACATTGCGCACAAGCAAAACAAATGTAAATGACCGTGTTAATAATAAAAAGCAGAAATATTGGTCACATATAGTAAAAATAAAGAAATGTTTAAATAAAAAAATATTTGAATAAATAAAAAAATTAAAAGTGGAATAAGTCCAAAATGTCGTAAAGTCCAGAAACTAATACCAAAATACTCAGTAACTTAGCTGGTACTGGTGTGTGGGTATTTCTCAAGTTATATATCAAGTTGTCAATCAAAAGATGTGATCATGATTCACAGACAGAGGAGGCTTGCAACTTCTTCAAAGCTTTGTTGGTGTCCCAAAAGGACAATGGTTTCTCGGTCTTAGGTGACCGGTTCATCAGGTGCATCTGATGAAACGATCACCTATGACCGAGAAACGTTGTGTTGTTAAATAAAGTCATTTTTAACTTTTAGAAGACTTTGTTTCCACGAACTTAATTTTATTATTAACTTATTTTAATCATATTATTCTCACCATTTTTTGGAAATCCCTCATATTCAGTGTGCTATAAGCACGCTTATAGCTGTGGGATCCAGCCTACTGAGTTAGGCCACCTCTAACAGGATAAAGAGGCTGTGAAATTCAAGACCAGATCCTTCCATCTGGGGTGCTGTTGGTGAGAGTAATACAGCTGGTATTCAAAATGATATCCATAAGAGTGGACCTATGCGAGAGTGAGAGTTAGCTGGGACGACTCGAAAAGTTCCAGAAGGCGTTTGTGACACTTCCAAGTGTCTGGGAGCTTGTTGTAAGTACCAGTTATACTTGCGCATTTGGGCTTGTTTGATCCACTGATTGTGCACTATGGTGGCACCTTCTTTTTTTTCAATTCTAAATATCTGCATGAACTTTAAAACCAACAGGGACTCTTTCTGGCCACAATAGTGATGGAAAAGTTGTTTCAAGGGGACTAACACCTGGACTGTGGCATGCCGGAGCGGGATCCATGGCAAAACTCCCATGGAAATTACATAGTTGATGCAGAGTCTGGTTTTAAAAGCCATAAAGGGCATAAATCACCTAACATTCCTAAATTGTTTGGGAATAACGTTGCTTTAAAACATCAGGTATGATGTTGTATCGATCAGGTAGTGTAAGGGTTAACGCCCGCTTCACAGTGACAGACCAATACGCCCCATGTAACGCACCGCAAACAACCGCAAACAGTCCATTTGCACAACCACGAGATAGATATATTTTGATAGATAGATAGATAGATAGATAGATACTTAGATTTCATAGATAAATAGATGCATATATACATTTGATAGATACGATTGATAGTTAGATATATTTGATAGATAAATAGATAGATTTGATAGATATATAACTTTCCAGACAGAGAATTACAAGACGTGCGGTCTGGGACCCATGGTAAGGTTCTGTTACAGAAGCATTAGTTATTTTGTTGTGAAGAGCTTATTTCCCAGCAGCAATGCCTGAACCAGCAAGCCAGCGCCTAAGAAGGGCTCCAAGAAAACCGTAACAAGTATCATTTCATAAAGAGTTAACTTTTTTCAGCTTTTAGAAACTATTGCCTAAATACACATTTGCTGGCTTCAGCTCTAAGTTTAGAGATAACCAATCCCATTGTCTAATCACCTCCGGAGCCAGACTGCTAATTGATAAGATGAACTTGTAAACTTGTTATCTTAAGTACTGTAATCCTATTGTGGCCTGTCAAAGGACAGTGCTCTCTATCTAAATGTGTGATGGGGGATTTTGTGCTTCCCCCCCTCTCCCCCTGGGAGTGCCCTGTGTGCATGTAACCTTAATAAAAAGCAGGCTGGGCATCCCAGTCCTGAGTTCTTGTTTGACCCCACAATCGCAGCGTTGGACTCGTTTTTGTGGGCAGAAGGGTATCCTAGCTGTACTGCAGCTAAGGGAGATTATTCTATATTTGCGAGACTCATATAGAATACTATGGAAAGCAGCTTCTCCCCCTCTTTAGCAATAGGGATCCAGGCTACTAAGCGGTCCATCTCTCAGCGAGACTAAGGGTAACCGTAACATTTGGCGGCAGCGGCGGGATTTTCCTGGATTTCCTAGGAGAGGTACAGAACGGGATGGGAGAGCGCTTACGAAAAATTGAAAGCGTACAACCCTAAAGGATTTACTTGAAAGCAGAGGGGGGTACGCCAGCAACCGGCCGAGGAGAGAGCTGATCAACAGAATGGACCGAACTGGATCAGAGCTTCACAATGGCGGAAAACACCGACCACGATTAGTGACGAAAAAAACAGGATTGTTCGGGAAAGGCTCTCATTATACGGGCCCCGAACCCCTCCATGGAATTGGGTACAGCAGTTGATGGCGGAGGCGGATGAGGATATACGAGAGACTCGAGCCCACGAACTCAACCTAGCGAATGCACCACCGCAATGCTGAAGCCCCGCAGGTAATCATCCCTGTCGAAAATGCTGGGAGGCCCAAGATACCCTATGCAGCATTTCGACCCTTCCTAGAGAGCGAGACAGGGATTGATGAATATTTGTCGGATCTTCGAAAGGCAATGTGCCCCTGCACCAGATTCCCAACAGAGAGTGGCCCACGATATTGTCTGGGAAAACTATCCGGGCGAGCCCTGGAAGCCTTTCGTACTCTGGGTGCTGAGGAAGTGGACACAGTATGAGCTAGTTAAGGAGACACTGTTGCGACGGTACGCTGTAACTCCGGACACATATCGCCGACAGTTTCGGGGCATGAAAAAGAAGCCTAACGATACCCATATGGAATGGGCGCACCGAATGCGAAGAGCGGCAAATCACTGGCTGAGCGGAAGTAAAGCGGTGACTGGTGAGGAAATTTTACAATTGTTTCTCTTAGAACATTTTTATAATGGCATGGAACAGCAAGGGAAGGAATGGCTGCTAGACAGGCGGCCTTCTACCTTAGAAGAAGCAGCCAAATTGGCCGATGAACATTATGACTCCCGTCTTCACCGAACCCATGAAACTACCGAGCTCCAGCACGGGTCGAACCCAGAGAGGTTTACTGTGCACCCCCATCGTGCTGAATTTCGAGCGCCCCAGTGACCACAGGGCCCGTCCGACACTCAGGACCACCCAATAACAGCTCTGAGCGTCCCAGACCGACTTGCCACCGATGCAAGCACCCAGGGCATTTCATGGCTAGCTGCCCCCTTAATACGCCCCAGACACCCAGGAATTACAATACCCCCTCTGGGTCACTATCGTCCGGCCCGGGCCCTCTGTGTTAACCAAGAGGCCCCTATGGAGGGATATGTGGGGCCGCTTCACGAGGCAGACCCTGTTATGCTGCCTCAGATAACCCGCCAGCACCATCGGCAGAGGGTATGGCTCGAGGGTGATCTACCGAGGGATTGCGAGACACAGGGCTACTATCACGCTGGTACAGAGTCATTTTGGTGCCAGAGCACAAGCGATCCGGACAGACTGTGGCCGTTAGAGTGGCGGGGGGCATGTGTACAAAATTCCAACAGCTAAAGTGCTCTTGATTGGGGAGGCGGGAAAGGGGGCTCGTGAACGTGGGCCTAATGGATTAATTACCTGCCGAAGTACTACTGGGCAACGATTTGGGCCCCATGACTCTGCCTATGCTCCAGTATGCAACAACGAGGCGGACCCAGTGACTACACGGGGTCCCAAGCCCGGACGGAGCGAGAGCTCTCACCAGTTGCGGGAGACACAGGTAAGACCTACCCCGACCCTTGCCTGACAGGTTAGGCCCCATAACCCTGGGACACCCCAGTTGCTTTCGAGGCAGAGTCTAAGACTGACCCGACCTTACAAAAGTACCGGGAACGAGCAGAGACCGGAGGGGGGCGGGCAGATAACGAAACATTCTTATGGGAAAAAGGGAAAACTATAACCGCTGGACAGAGAAAAGGGGACAGCGTAGGCGACAGCTGGTAGTGCCCCCACAATATACCGTCAAGTAATCCTCAAAATAGGCCACGAAATCCCCTTAGCAGGCCACCTAGCCGTAACCACGTACCCCTACACACCGCATTACTCACACGTTCTTTTGGCCAGGGGTCACGCTGACGTTAGAACTTACTGTAACACCTGCGATGTGTGTCAACGAGTAGGAAGGCGAGGCGATCACCCTAAAGCCCATCTAGTAAATATGCCCATTGTAGAGGAACCCTTCAGCCGGGTTGCTATTGACCTAGTGGGACCACTGGCTACCCCTAGTCCCTCCGGTAAGCGCTACAATTCTTACCGTAGTGGACTACGCTACCAGGTACCCAGAGGCTGTCGCCCTATCCAACATACAAGCGGATACGGTAGCGGAATGCACTAGTACAGGTGTTCTCCTGGGTTAGGATTTCCAAAAAGAAAATCCTATCCGACCGAGGCACCCAATTTACAGCTGAATTGACCCAACAACTCTGGCAGGTTTGCAAAATTAAGTCCCTCCTGAGCTCCCCATACCACCCCCAGACGAACGGGCTGTGTGAGAGGTTCAATGGGACCCTCAAGCAAATGCTCAAGACGTTCACTCAGGAATACCGAGACTGGGAACGCTTCCTGCCGCACCTCCTATTTGCTTATCGGGAGGTGCCCCAGGAAACGACAGGGTTCTCTCCCTTCGAGTTGCTCTACGGAAGTACGGTCCGGGGACCCCTCAACCTGATCCGGGAGCACGGGGAGGGAGAGATGGAGGCTGACGGTGTCCCCATTGTGCCATACGTGCTGGAACTCAGGGAACCGAATGGAGCAATTAGCCAAATCCGTGCGGGCTAATCTCCAGTTGGCCCAGAGAAGACAGAAAGTATGGTACGATCGTGGGGCCCGAAAGAGAATCTTCACCATAGGACAAAAGGTGCTAGTACTTAAGCCAGTGAAGACAGACAAATTGCCAGGCGTCCTGGCAGGGTCCCTACCAGATCGTAGAGAAAAGGGAGAGACACCACTTATGTGATAGCTAGCTGCCATGACAAACAATCTTAGAAAGACATTCCATGTAAACATGCTCAAGGAATATTTTGAGCGACCAGAGAACGTGACGGCCGTATGTTGTTCCCCCTCAGGAAGACCCAGACAGTCTACCCATTCCAGACCTATTAGAAAAGAGTCTCCCCACCGGAATAGTGGCTCAGGTTCAGATAGGAGACCGACTTAGCCCCACTGAAAGGGAGCAGCTCAGCCAACTCCTCAGGTCCAAACACCTCACCTTCTCCCCGAAGCCAGGGTACACTACTTTAACCACCCACCAGGTAGATACTCCGGGACAAGCTCCCTTGCGCAGGCTCGTACCGAATCCCCGAAGCAGTTAGGACAGGAGATGATGAAGGAGATCGATGAGATGCTCCAGCTCAGGGTAATTGTGACCCCTCCGATAGTCCCTGGGCCTCCCCAGTTGTCTTGGTGCCCAAGAAAGATGGGACCACCCGGTTCTGCATAGACTATCGGAGGCTCAATGAAAAAAACCGTGACGGGACCGCTTACCCTATGCCCAGGGTAGACGAGCTACTCGATCGTATAGCAAGGGGAAATTACCTGACCACTATTGACCTCTGCAAAGGTTACTGGCAGATTCCCTGCCCCGGAGGCTATCCCCAAGTCGGCATCGTCACCCCCATTCGGCTTATATCAGTTTAGGGTAATGCCGTTTGGGATGAAGAATGCCCCAGCTACATTCCAGCGCTTGGTGGATAGGCTCCTGGATGGCTTCCAGAGTTTTGCTTGCGCCTACCTGGACGACATAGCGATCCACAGTGAGTCCTGGGAGGACCACTTAGCTCATGTAGGAATGTTCTGGATCAGATCCGGGCTGCTGGCCCTGACTCTGAAGCCAGAAAAATGTCACTTTGGGATGGCCGAGGTACAGTACCTGGGTCACCGGGTGGGGTGTGGAAAGCATGCGACCAGAGCCGGCCAAGATAGAAGCTGTCGCTAATTGGCCCACCCCATCACTAAGACTCAGGTCCTAGCCTTCCTGGGCACGGCAGGTACTATAGGACGGTTCGTACCAGACTACAGCACACTTGCCAAACCCCTGACTGACTTGACCAAGAAGGAACTTACCTCGACAGGTCCTGTGGTCTCCCCACTGTGAAACGGCTTTCCAGGCTCTCAAAAAATGCTCTAATTAAACGCTCCTGTCTTGGCGGCCCCAGCCCTAACAAACGTTTTATCGTCCATACAGATGCTTCCATGTTTGGGCTGGGAGCCGTCCTCAGCCAAGTAGGCGAAGATGGAGGGGAGCATCCAGTAGCCTACATCAGCCGGAAGCTCCTGCCCCGCGAAGTCAGCTATGCAGCGGTCGAAAAGGAGTGTTTGGCTTTGGTGGTGGGCATTAAAGAAATTGACTCCCTATTTATTATGGGCAGGAGTTCACTCTGGTCACCGACCATAACCCGTTGGTGTGGCTGAACCGGGTCTCTGGAGATAACGGCAGGCTTTAACGTTGGAGCTTATCGTTGCAACCCTTCAATTTCACCCATTACTTACAGACCTGGGAAACAGAATGGCAACGCCGACGGGGTGTCCAGACAAACCGACCTCAGCCCCGCATAACCAGCGGTCTGGACAGCCTTAGTCTGCCCCGAAAAGGGGTCAGACCGTGTCTGCCAGAGTGTTCCACAGTAAAGGGAGCACTGTTACAGAAGCATTAGTTATTTTGTTGTGAAGAGCTTATTTCCCAGCAGCAATGCCTGAACCAGCAAGCCAGCGCCTAAGAAGGGCTCCAAGAAAACCGTAACAAGTATCATTTCATAAAGAGTTAACTTTTTTCAGCTTTTAGAAACTATTGCCATAAATACACATTTGCTGGCTTCAGCTCTAAGTTTAGAGATAACCAATCCCATTGTCTAATCACCTCCGGAGCCAGACTGCTAATTGATAAGATGAACTTGTAAACTTGTTATCTTAAGTACTGTAATCCTATTGTGGCCTGTCAAAGGACAGTGCTCTCTATCTAAATGTGTGATGGGGGATTTTGTGCTTCCCCCCCTCTCCCCCTGGGAGTGCCCTGTGTGCATGTAACCTTAATAAAAAGCAGGCTGGGAATCCCAGTCCTGAGTTCTTGTTTGACCCTTCAATCGCAGCGTTGACTCGTTTTTGTGGGCAGAAGGGTATCCTAGCTGTACTGCAGCTAAGGGAGATTATTCTATATTGCGAGACTCATATAGAATACTATGGAAGCAGCTTCTCACCCTCTTTAGCAATAGGGATCCAGGCTACTAAGCGGTTCCATCTCTCAGCGAGACTAAGGGTAACCGTAACAGGTTCCCAGAGGCATGGCGGTGCCAGGGGACGTTGTATATGGCAGGGATTTTAGGAACCGGGAGATGGAAAAAGATGCTTGGTCGGTCCTCCTACTTCAAATTTGGGGCACTGCGCATGCAATCTACTGTGGTACCAGATATGAGTGGTGTGTTAAGTAGTACTATTCTGATCAGTTTAATACCTGTTACTCCCCCCTATCGGGGGAGGTGTATATGGCATGGATTTTAGGAAACCGGAGAGATGGAAAAAGATGCTTGGTCGGTCCTCCTACTTCAAATTTGGGGCACTGCGCGTGCAATCTACTGTGCCACCAGATATGAGTGGTGTGTTAAGTAGTACTATTCTGATCAGTTTAATACCTGTTACTCCCCCTATCGGGGGGAGGTTGTATAGGCATGGATTTTAGGAACCGGGAGATGGAAAAAAGAAGCTTGGTCGGTCCTCCTACTTCAAATTTGGGGCACTTGCGCGTGCAATCGTGGCCGGACTTTTAGCCGACGGCCATTTGTCCGATGGACATTTGTCAACGGACATTTGGCCGAAACACAAGTGGCTGTGAGACACACAGGCTGGCAGTGGCAGGCTGGCCTGGCAACTGAAATTAGATGGACACTAGCAGACTGATGTAAAAAAAAAATATTTTTAAATTTACACTAATGTTACACCAGATATGAGTGGTGGCACTGAGCAAATAGGCACAGTATATGCTGTGAGCCTGACACACAGGCTTGGCAGTAGCAGGCTGGCCTGGCAACTGAAATTAGATTACACTAGCAGACTGATGTAAAAAAAAATGTTTTTTTATTTACACTAATGTTACACCAGATATGAGTGGTGGCACTGTGAAAGTAGGCACAGTTATGCTGTGAGCCTGACACACAGGCTGGCAGTGGCAGGCTGGCCTGGCAACTGAAATTAGATGACACTAGCAGACTGATGTAAAAAAAATATTTTTAAATTTTACACTAATGTTACACCAGATATGAGTGGTGGCACTGAGCAAATAGGCACAGTATATGCTGTGAGCCTGACACACAGGCTGGCAGTAGCAGGCTGGCAATGGCAACTGAAATTAGATTACACTAGCAGACTGATGTAAAGTATTTTTTTAAAATTTACACTAATGTTACACCAGATATGAGTGGTGGCACTGAGCAAGTAGGCACAGTATATGCTGTGAGCCTGACACACAGGCTGGCAGCTGGCAGGCTGGCCTGGCAACTGAAATTAGATTACACTAGCAGACTGATGTAAAAGTTTTTTTTTTTTTATTTACACTAATGTTACACCAGATATGAGTGGTGGCACTAAGCAAGTAGGCACAGTATATGCTGTGAGCCTGACACACGCTGACAGGCAGGCAAATGCAATTAGATTACAAAGAAAAAAAATACTGATGTTCTAGCCCTATAAATGGCTTTTGGGGTGCTGTACTTAAAGCAGAGATCAGATGAGTCCTTCAGGACTGTAGTGGGACACTGAATACACTAGCCTAGCTATCTATTTCCCTATTAAATCAGCAGCAGCTACACCTGTCCCTCCTCTCACTAAGAATGCAGGATCAGAATGAATCTAAAATGGCTGCTGTCAAGGAGCTGGGAGGGTCCTGGGAGGGAGGGGTCTGCTGCTGATTGGCTGAAATGTGTCTGCAGACTGTGAGATACAGGGTCAAAGTTTACTCAATGATGACGAATAGGGGGCGGATCGAACTTTGCATATGTTTGCCCGCCGCGGCCGAACGTGAACAAGCTATGTTCGCCGGGAACTGTTCTCCGGCGAACTGTTCGCAACATCACTAGTAGTGGACACTGAATACACTAGCCTAGCCATTGATTTCCCTATTAAATCAGCAGCAGCTACACTGTCCCTCCTCTCACTAAGAATGCAGCTTCCAAAATTGAATCTAAATGGATGCTGTCAGGAGGTGGGAGGGTCCTGGGAGGGAGGGTCTGCTGCTGATTGGCTGAATGTGTCTGCTGACTGTGAGGTACAGGTGTCAAAGTTTACTCAATGATGATGAATAGGGGGTGGACCGAACATCGCATATGTTCGCCCGCCGCTGCGAACAGCGAACAATGCTATGTGTTATTATGTGTATATACATATATATTTATGTGTTACTATGTGTATATACATATATATTTATGTGTTAGTATGTGTATATACATATATATTTATGTGTTTAGTATGTGTATATACATATATGATATTTATGTGTTTATTATGTGTATATACATATATATTTATGTGTTAGTATGTGTATATACATATATATTTATATGTTATTATGTGTATATACATATATATTTTATATGTTATTATGTATATATACATATATATTTATGTGTTATTATGTATATAGACATATATATTTATGTGTTACTATATGTATATACATATATATTTATGTGTTAGTATGTGTTTATACATATATACTTATGTGTTAGTATGTGTTTATACATATACTATATTTATGTGTTATTATGTGTATATACATATATATTTATGTGTTAGTATGTGTTTATACATATATATATTTATGTGTTATTATGTGTATATACATATATATTTATGTGTTAGTATGTGTTTATACATATATATATTTTATGTGTTAGTATGTGTATATACATATTTATTCTATGTGTTAGTATGTGTTTATACATATATATATTTATGTGTTATTATGTGTATATACATATATATTTATGTGTTACTATTGTGTTTATACATATATATTTATGTGTTAGTATGTGTATATACATATATATTTATGTGTTACTATGTGTATATACATATATATTTATGTGTTAGTATGTGTATATACATATATATTTATGTGTTAGTATGTGTATATACATATATATTTTATGTGTTGTTATGTGTATATACATATATATTTATGTGTTATTATGTGTATATACATATATATTTATGTGTTATTATGTGTATATACATATTTATTTATGTGTTATTATGTGTATATACATTATATTTATGTGTTATTATGTGTATATACATATATATTTAAGTGTATTAATCATATATATTTATGTGTTATTATGTGTATATACATATATATTTATGTGTTATTATGTGTATATACATATATATTTATGTGTTACTATGTGTATATACACATAGTAACACATAAATATATAGATATATAATCATATACATAATATATATACTGTACTATATATATATATATATATATATATATAAATATATATATATACCTGTATATGTATATATATATATATAATCCAAACAGAGACCGCACATTTCGGACTTATGATGGAAAAACAATCACTGGTTTATATATATATAAAGTATATACGTCTAGATATGTATAAATGTGCTATGTATGTGTTTATACGTGGTATATATGTCTGAAAATACATAAATACTGATATAAATACATACACTTCATATTCACACACATAGAAACACATATATATATATGTATCTCTAAGTTAAAACCCCTTTGCATGTTTTTTTTTCCCTAACACCTGAGACCTCATATCTATGACCCCTTATAAGGATATTTTGTGCAATATTTATTTAATACATTTTTAGACAGTGAGTGTAACTGTACTTGTAAATATATTTTTGATGGGGTTTTTTTGTGCAACTTTTTAGTCTCTCATAACAGTTAACTCGAGCTTTGAGTTGCTCTATTCAAGCACACTTTAAATTGATCTTGAGCGACGACCGTTTTCTTTCAACCTGTAATATGTGCTACTTCTGATGCGCACAAAGAGCCATTATAAACCCATGGTCACTTGCGCAACAGTTTAATGTGACACTGTAATCTAGCCCTTAGCCAGAGACCCACGGGCTGTAAGATCGCTGTTAGCAGCTGACAGAGAAGCTTTCTGCCGCTTGCAGAGGAAGCACAACCTGTTTATTGAAACTGTATAGAATGTGCGTATGCAAACTGCTGGTATGTGAGTTGTGTAAATGTATGCAGCGTGTTATGTAAAGTGCAGATGGATAAAGGAGGGTGAGTTTGACGGCACCAATGAAGAAAAACAAAGCATTTTAATGCATTAAGTGAATGTTCTTTGGGCTTGTGAGCTGAACTACAAACACAGTGAAACAGATCCCAGCAGCCACTTGACCACAATCTTCAAATCTTCTGCTGCATTTTACTTTTTCTAAAGATTTTTATGTCTTGTACCCATTATCTGCTAAAAATGAAAACACATTAAAACGTCCAATATCTCAACCAGCACCAAAGACATCTCTACGGAATCAGAAGACCTTACTTAATCAGAAGACCTTACTTAATCAGAAGACCTTAATTAATCAGAAGACCTTACTTAATCAGAAGACCTTAATTAATCAGAAGACCTTACTTAGTATCTATCTTCTTGTTAAGACTCCTAGACCAGCTTCAAACATGGCTTTTATTGCCCTGGGCTCATCTGATATTATTGTGATTTCTGCCTGCATTGCTGCATTTATTATTGGAATTCCTCTCAACGCCTTCATCATGATTGTCTGTGTAAGGTCCCTGATGAAGGACAGACAGCGGAACCCTACTGACCTCCTCCTTTCCGCCCTAGGGCTGTCTAACATTATAATAATATACTTTAAACTTCTTAGCTGCATTCAAACCCATTTCTTCAGTACGTTAACCATATCATACAGCTTATATCTCGTTTATGGTATTTTCAGTGGCACCCTCCTTTCTAGCTCTTGGATTACCACTTGGTTATGCACCTTCTACTGTGTTAAAATTGCCACCTTCCGGCACCCGCTGCTCATATACCTAAAGCCGAGATTACCCAAGTCAGTGCCACAAATACTTTTCGGATCCATAACATCATCATATTTAGCAACTTTTATAGTGACTGTTGTTGTGCCATTTCCTGAGACCATGAATACAGCGAATGGCACCTTGGATGACAATTATGATGATCTATCAGTTAGCAAAAGTTATCTCTTTTTTATTTATGGACTGGAGTTTAGCGTGTCTGTGCCCCTAATACTGACTCTTATCTCATTGGGACTGACAATCATGTCCCTCAGTTCTCATGTCCTCCGAACCCAGACAGGAGCTTCTGCTATCAGTTTTTCTAAAGTAAAAGGTCACATTATTGTAACCATCACCATGTCACTGCTGCTTATACAGCAAATATCTTATTATTTATCACAGCTGGGTCTGCATTCCTTTGCAAACAACTCTGAAAATATTTGGTACTGGATTTGTTTAACAATTTATTACTCATTCTGCCCTTTACAGGCTCTTATATTGATTATGGGTAGCAAAAAACTAAACTTAGCTTGTTGTGCTTGCCCTAACTGACTACTGTAACTCAACAAATAAAGATATTTTATTAATGGTTGACAGTTTGTGTACTTATTGCATAAACTGATGTTCTAATTGTGGCACTTGATATTCTGCTATTAAAACAATTACACTAAAAACCATAGGGCTGATCACAATCTTTTAGAACAATGTATCAAATGATGTATCTACAAAACTCCCCGCAGACTCTAATGGTGCTTTTCTATTGCTAATCATTAGATACGTTTCTCTCAAGAATTGTCATCAGTCCCAACAAGTACATTTTATTTTGTTTATTCATTTTGACATAATAATCAAGCAATGGCTCTTGCATTTTTATTTTTTATTGCATATTAATAACATGTACTGCTAAGCAATTGTATTATTTCTGTAGTTTTATTTTAAATATATTTCATTAGTACATATTTAAAGGGACATGAAACCCCCATTTTTTCTTTCCTGATTTAGAAAGAGCGTGCAATTTTGAACAACTTTCTAATTTACTTCAATTAGCTAAATTGCTTTATTTTTTTATATCCTTTGCTGAAAAGCATATCTAGATAGGCTCAGTAGCTGCTGATTGGTGGCTGCACATAGATGCCTCATGTGATTGGTTCACCCATGTGCATTGATATTTCTTCAACAAAGGATATCTAAAGAATTAAGCAAATTGTTAATAGAAGTAAAACGGAATTTAGTTTAAAATTGTATGCTCTACCTGAATCATAAAAGAAAATATTTGATTTTAGTGTCCCTTTAAGTCTCAGTATAGTTTTATATAACTATTATTATCATGATTAAGAAGGTGTAGTGTCCTCTCTATAAAACATGGTCTATAAACAATTTTAAATGAGGCAATACATTTGATTGATTGAATTATGGCAGGAAAGCCGGTGAAGAAAATGAAAATATAATTAATAAAACACATAAAATAGCTACCCACACATTAGCTAAATATTTGTATTATTCTATAAGTATATTAAATGTTCAAAACTAGTGCCAAAGGGCAGTTTTATTTCCAGTTATATTTGATCCTTCATATGGAAGGAGGTGTAGACCCTTTTAAGCATTTATAAATAAATATAGAAATGGAGGAAAAGAAAAAAAAAATGATACTATAATGATTTCCAAAATAGGCAGGGAATTCAGCACACTTTGCATTTTAGCTAAAACCAACACCAGGTTTTTTGAAAATGAATATTCAGTGCACACAGAATCAAACACATTCTGTATATATCAAACATGTAAAAAAATAAATAAAAGTAAAATATTAAAATATCACAACATAAGATACCCTCTCTAATATCAACTCTATAAAACAAAAGTATCATAAATATATAGATCTCGGTTTGAGATTGAGAATAGAATGGTATTAGTTCATGCATGAAACAGGAGGCAATGTCAAACACTACAGTGTTAGCAAAGTTTGTTTAGAAACCGGTTAAAGTAACCAACAGTCCATATAGTCAGTCGTAACTGATATGATACAATGTATTGCATCAATATGCATGTGTGCAGGAATACTCTTTCCCAGTGATACTCACACCTTGGGTCTTTTTTAGTTTTTTTATTGTGACATACACAAGTGTTGTCATTTATTTGTAAAGTGCCACCAATTCCATAGTGCTGGGTACATACAGTATATTCAATATTTATATTTAATAAAGTTTTATACTGTGTATTTACTGTGAATAGTATACATTTCAATGTTCTATGTATTTATAAATAGATATTCCTATACCTATATATAATCACATATATAAATGTAGGTATATATATTGCACCAAAAAAATCATATATATGTAGATATATGTATTTATGAATAAATAGAACATATTCTGCTATGTGCAGAAAAATAGAATGTGCAATATTGATATTTTAATGTTGGATTATCGCAAATGAGAATATGCAATCAGGTTTGCACGAGAGTAGTGTTTTTACCCCCACATTTTTTCCTCCATTGACTTATATTGGTGAATACTTGAATGCGCACGTGATATTCTAACTTCGGATTTTTGCACTGTGGGGTTACCGCTAGAGTGAAAAAAGTCTACTTTTAACTCATAATACGTACTCAACCCAACGAGCGCAAAAATATGACTTCTAGTGCAATTTACACTCAAGCTTCACTTATAAACTGGTCCAATATCGCTGTTTTGATTAAGTAACTAATCTAAAAATTATACTCCTTAAACATAAAATAATATTATATTTATTTAATCTAAATTTATTTGGCAAAAATGTATTTAACTAAAACATGATTTGTAGCCAAAATTTCAGAATTTTTGGACAGAGCCAAAACCAATGTAATAAGTCTGCATTAGGAGCCAAACATCTGGAACTAAAAGCTTTCTTTCAAATTCCACTTAGATATAATTGCTGGCATGATATATGACCTTTTCAAAAGTCTCAAAATTCAAAATGAGCTTTTCTCCAGAATACTGAAGGGAAATGTTTGTCACTTGTCATCAAAATATAAGTAATCAAAATCAATTAACCATTTTTTTTTAAAGTTGATCAGATATAATATAACCAATATTTGATGCTAACATTTTATATAAGTAAGATACAAATGATTCCCCGCTTTATAAAACTTATCCCTGTTTCCAATTCACAAAATACCAATTTTCATTCTCAGAAGGGCTTATATTGGATAAGCATGTCTGATTTGTAAATATCATACAATTCTTTATGAGTTAGTCCAAATTCTTGGACCAGAGTTTCAAAATGTGAGCCTCTCTGATACTGATTCTTTAAAACCCTAGATCCAAGTCCAGGTTCAAATCTAGGGTGGCCAACAATAGGCACGCAATAAGAGACAGAGATGTCAAACTGAAGTGTTTTACATAATTTATTCCAAGCCTCCATAGTGTTTGAAATTCTATATTTATTTACAATATTTTTGGGTCTGTTCATTTTTGGGGTATGTGATAAGGCTGTTAATGAACATGGATAAATCAGGAATTCCTCTTCTGTGAAGGAAGCAATTTAATTTAAGATTACCAGTCTATGGCTATTTTAGCCATAAAAGACAAATTATATAGTTTAATATCTAGAAAGGCTAAGCCTTCATCTTCCTTTAACTGAGAAAGCCCCCCAAAAATTTAGAACAATGAGAGTTAAACTCTATAAAACATCTTTTTTTCCATATAAATAATGGTAATTTCTGCAAGAAGAAAATAATTTTAGGTAAAAGGAACGGCTAGATTACGAGTTGTGCGTTTGGCTGAAAAAGCAGTGTTAACAGGTCCTAACGCTTCATTTTTACTACCGCTGGTATTACGAGTCTTGCAGGTTTAGAGGCACCGCCCACTTCTTTGGCCTTACTGCAAAACGACTTACGTAAACTTCGTAAAGTCTTTTTTCAATGGGACTTCCATAGCGCTGGTATTACAAGTCTGTCCTGGGAGGCCAAAAAGTGAGCGGGACACCCTCTAACTCCAAGATCCCTAACGCATTTTAAAGTCAGTAGTTAAGAGTTTTATGGTACAACGCCGTAACATAAAACTCATAACTAAAGTGCTAAAAAGTACACTAACACCCATAAACTACCTATTAACCCCTAAACCGAGGCCCTCCTGCATCGCAAACACTAAAATTAAATTTTTAACCCCTAATCTGCTGCTCCGGACATCGCCGCCACTATAATAAACATATTAACCCCTAAACCGCCGCACTCCCTCCTCGCAAACACTAAATATTATTAACCCCTAATCTGCCATCCCTAACATCGCCCCCACCTACATTATACTTATTAACCCATAATCTGCCGCTATGGAAATCGCCGCCACCTACATTATACTTATAAACCCCTAATCTGCCGCCCCCAATGTCGCCACCACTATACTAAATGTATTAACCCCTAAACCTGAGTCTAAACCTAACCCTAACACCCCCTTAACTTAAATATAATTACAATAAATCTAAATAAATATTAATATTATTACCTAAATAATTTGTATTTAAAACTAAATACTTACCTATAAAATAAATCTTAAGCTAGCTACAATATAACTAATAGTTACATTGTAGCTATCTTAGGGTTTATATTTATTTTACAGGCAAGTTTGTATTTATTTTAACTAGGTACAATAGTTATTAAATAGTTATTAACAATTTAATATAACTACCTAGCTAAAATAAATATAAAAGTACCTGTAAAATAAAACCTAACATAAGTTACAATAACACCTAACACTACACTATAATTAAATAAATTTACTAAATTAAAAACAATTAAATAAATTAAATGACATTAGCTAAAGTACAAAAAAAAAAAACACTAAATTACAGAAAATAATAAACAAATTACAAGATATTTAAACTAATTACACCTAATCTAATAGCCCTATCAAAATAAAACAAAAAACCTCATAATAAAAAAAACCCTAGCCTAAACTAAACTATCAGTAGCCCTTAGAAGGGCCTTTGGCGGGGAATTGCCCCAAAGTAATCAGCTCTTTTACCTGTAAAAAAAAAACACTCCCCAAAAGTAAAACCTACCACCCACACAACCAACCCCCCAAATAAAAAGCTAACTAAAAAAAAACTAAACTCCCCATTTCCCTAAAAAGGGCATTTGGATGGGCATTGCCATTAAAAGGGCAGTTAGCTCTTTTGCGGCTCAAACCCCTAATCTAAAAATAAAAACCACCCAATACACCCTTAAAAAAACCTAACACTAACCCCCTGAAGATCGACTTACAGTTCTGAAGACCGGACATCCATCCTTAAAGGAAGCGGCAGAAGTCTTCATCCAACCGGGCCGAAGTCCTCAACGAAGTTGGAAGAAGTCTTCATCCAAGCCGGCATCAGCCAATAGGAATTTTTCTACCTTAATTCCGATTGGCTGATAGAATTCTATCAGTCATTCGGAATCTAAGGGACGCCATCTTGGATGAGGTCACTTAAAGGAACCTTCATTCGTCGGGTAGTCGTCGGAAGAAGAGGATGCTCCGCGTCGGATGTGTTGAAGATGGACCCGGTCCGTGCCTGATGGATGAAGATAGAAGATGCCGTCTGGATGAAGACTTCTGCTCGTCTGGAGGAACACTTTGCCCGGCTTGGATGAAGACTTCTCCCGGCTTCATTGAAGACTTCGGCCTGGTTGGATGAGGACTTCAGCCGCTTCCTTGAGGATGGATGTCCGGTCTTCAGAACTGTAAGTCGATCTTCAGGGGGTTAGTGTTAGGTTTTTTTAAGGGTGTATTGGGTGGGTTTTATTTTTAGATTAGGGGTTTGGGCCACAAAAGAGCTAACTGCCCTTTTAATGGCAATACCTATCCAAATGCCCTTTTCAGGGCAATGGGGAGCTTAGGTTTCTTTAGTTAGCTTTTTTTTTGGGGGGTTGGTTGTTTGGGTGGTGGGTTTTACTTTTGGGGGGTTGTTTGTATTTTTTTTTTACTGGTAAAAGAGCTTATTACTTTGGGGCAATTCCCAGCAAAAGGCCCTTTTAAGGGCTATTGATAGTTTAGTTTAGGCTAGGATATTTTTTTATTTTGGGGGGGCTTTTTTATTTTGATAGGGCTATTAGATTAGGTGTAATTAGCTTAAATATCTTGTAATTTGTTTATTATTTTCTGTAATTTAATGTTTGTTTGTTTTTTGTACTTTAGCTATTTTCATTTAATTTATTTAATTGTTTTTAATTTAGTAAATTTATTTAATAATAGTGTAGTGTTAGATGTTATTGTAACTTAAGTTAGCTTTTATTTTACAGGTACTTTTGTATTTATTTTAGCTAGGTAGTTATTAAATTGTTAATAACTATTTAATAACTATTGTATCTAGTTAAAATAAATACAAACTTGCCTGTAAAATATAAATAAAGCCTAAGCTAGCTACAATGTAACTATTAGTTATATTGTAGCTAGCTTGGGGTTTATTTTATAGGTAAGTATTTCATTTTAAATAGGAATTATTTAGGTAATAATATTAATATTTATTTAGATTTATTGTAATTATATTTGCTAGGGGATGTTAGGGTTAGGTTTAGACTTAGGTTTAGGGGTTAATACATTTAGTATAGTGGAGGCGACTTTGGGGGAAGAAGATTAGGGGTTAATAAATGTAGGTAGGTGGCGGCGATGTTAGGGATAGCAGATTAGGGGTTAATAATATTTAACTAATGTTTGCAAGGCGGGAGTGCAGCGGTTGAGGGGTTAATATGTTTATTATAGTGGCGGCGACATTGGGGGTGGCAGATTAGGGGTGAATAAGTGTAAGATTAGGGGTGTTTAGACTCAGGGTTCATGTTAGGGTGTTAGGTGTAAACATAAAATGTGTTTCCCCATAGGAATCAATGGGGCTGCGTTACTGAGTTTTACGCTGCTTTTTGCAGGTGTTAGACTTTTTCTCAGCCAGCTATGAGGAAATCGTACACGAGCAAGTTACACCAGCTCACCGCTGACTTAAGCAGCGCTGGTATTGGAGTGCGGTAAGGAACACAATTTTGCTCAACGCTCACTTCTTGCCTTTTAATGCGGGTTTGTAAAAACCCGTAATACCAGCGCTGTAGGTAAGTGAGCGGTGAGAGAAAACTGCTCATTAGCACCGCATAGCCTCTAACGCACAACTCGTAATCTGGTCAGAATTTTTTTATCTAACCGATCTTGACAGAAAGAGTAAAAGGTAATGTAGACTAACTTTAAAGCATAAAATTAATCTTATTCCATAAATGGGTATAATTCATATCAAACCATCTATCTGGATTTTTAGCAAGGACAACTCCCAGGTATTGGAAGCTGTAGTTTGCCTGTCTAAAAAGATTATCTATTAAACTGTCTGTATTCTTAATAATCCATAATATTTCTGACTTATTCCAATTTATCTTAAAGCCTGAAAATGCACTATATTCTTGAAACTTCTGCATATTTTTCTTTCCACATAAACAATAAACTGGCATCTACATTTAACAATATAATAACAATTTCCTGTCACCTACTGTCACCCCCTCCAATGCTGAACAGAAGGAGGGACAGAGGGCAGCCTTGTCTTGTACCTTTATGTACAACTATATGAAGGGAAGCACAGCCATTAATAATGAGAGATGAAGTTAGATTTCTATAAATGTCTTATAAAATGATGAAGTTGCCCAGTCAAACCAAATTTAAGTAAAAAAGTAAATAAGCTGTCCCATGTAATAGAACAAAAGTCAATAGTAACTAAGGCAATATCTGTCTGTTTTAGTGTTTCTGATGCTGAAGGTGTAATCGCAATCAATAATGTTCTATCAATAGCATAGCAGTTGTTATATTTCACAAGGAGGTACCACCTTGCATAAAGCCTAACTGATCGTGCTGAATTATATCCCCAAATGTTGTTATGCCTATTGGCAATTATGGGTCAAATTATGAGTGGAGCGCAAACATTTGCCCCGAGTGATAAGTGGTTTATCATGAGGGTTTGCGCTTGTTGTGCTTACCGTTTGTATTACAGGTTAAAAGTAAACGCGATTGTATGAGCACAATTGCGATGATTGCCGTAATTCCAGAGATCTGGTTAAAAAAGTGGCACAAAACATATCATAAATACATTACAAAGTATGGTTACACTCATAATTACACTATCAAATAAAAACTATTAAAAAAAATATTGCACACAAACATGTGAGGTCGCAGGCAGCCAAAGGGCTTCAACATATAGATACATACATATACATGTCAAAATATGTATATATACTGTATAGATATATAAATATTTATATACTGTATATATGTACTGTATATATATATATATGTGTACATAAGTATTTATACGTGTATTTATGTATTTACAAACATAAATATATAAACACATAAATACATATGTACACACACACAAACATATATATATATACTGTATATATATATATATATATATATATATATATATATATATATATATATATATGTGTGTGTGTGTGTGTTTGTATTGGTAGATGAAAACATATAAAAGCCTATTTATGCTATATTTATATTTAGTAAAGGTTTATATATATATATATATATATATATATATATATATATATATATAAAAAAAATATAAGGAAGAAGTGGAAATATAAAAATAATTATTCAAAAAAAGACAGGGACTTCAGCGCTCTTTTCAAAATAATACAGCTCCAAAGTACAAGTGAACAAAGTAACACTTTATTGACATTTGCAATCAAATATTGTGACACACTGTATCCCCCAGGGAAGGAGATGTGCAAGTAAGGTAATACCAGATATACCATAGGCTAGTTACTTGATCGCTATAGATAATAAACATGATACATTGCAAAAATACAATTAAACCTGACCGGTCAATGTGAACCCCAGTACCAAACAGTACATTTATATAGACTAACATTTAGTTAGCGAAGTATATTTTGGGTAACCACACCCAGCTGCACACAGAACCTTCACTAGCTGTTGTGGAGGTATATCCTGGGCAGTTTACCAACATGGGATCGAGGTTATCAATAAAATACTCCTTTTTTTTATAGCAGCAAGTCAAAACAGACATAGTACATGGAGATGCATAATTCACAAGCCATGCAATGAGGTAGAGCATGACAAATATAAGCAGAAGTTAGGTAGAGTGGTGATATACACAGCTACACCCAGCTGCTCACAGAACCCCTGTAAATTTAAAGAGGTATAACCTGGGCAGGTGTTAATAATGGGGATCTAAGTTGTGTAATCAAAACACTCTAAACCAAGCAATAAATTAGACAGTATGCGAGAAACAAAAACAATATATGCACAAAGGGTTAGTAAGCTGAGGCAACAGTAAAAGCTGGCAGCGTGTGAAAAATGTTCCAAATCCATTCAGTGCTTTTCAACTTTATTTTTCAGTGCATAAGAAGTACGCCACTATAGCAAGTGGAAGTTCTTTATGTAGCAATACAGCCTTGAGGCGTTATTTGTATGACCTGGGAATCGTCTCCAAATATAATGATCAGTCATTAGTAAAGGCACTTGGAGTGTAGACACATATTATTCATGCTTGGTGTATTTATAAATAAAGTGTTTCAACTGGTGCGTAACAACAGCAACATACTGCACCTTCCACCGAGACTGCAATAGTTGTGAGGTCCTGTTGCGAAGATCCAGACAAAGGCTTGTCCAAATTCAAGCTATGGGAACAACTCGCTGCATATTCAAGTGTATTTTATTGATAACCTCGATCCCATGTTGGTAAACTGCCCAGGATATACCTCCACAACAGCTAGTGAAGGTTCTGTGTGCCGCTGGGAGTGGTTACCCAAAATATACTTTGCTAACTGTATGTTAGTCTATATAAATGTACTGTTTGGTACTGGGGTTCACATTGACCGGTCAGGTTTAATTGTATTTTTGCAATGTATCATGTTTATTATCTATAGCGATCAAGTAACTAGCCTATGGTATATCTGGTATTACCTTACTTGCACATCTCCTTCCCTGGGGGATACAGTGTGTCACGATATTTGATTGCAAATATCAATAAAGTGTTACTTTGTTCACTTGTACTTTGGAGCTGTATTATTTTGAAAAGAGCGCTGAAGTCCCTGTCTTTTTTTAAATAATTATTTATTTATTTCCACTTCTTCCTTATATGTTTCTTGATATATATTTGAAAAGGGTCTGCACCATTAATTGAACTTAACTTTGAAGCGATAAGGTATAACATTTGTGTTATACTATCTACAGAGCTCCATAAGCTAGCAATTGCTTCCCAATTTGCTATTTTACTAGAATATATATATATATATATATATATATATATATCTATCTGTTTATTAATACATATAACATATTCTGCTATGTGCAGAACATTGGAATGTGAAGTGTTTACAGTAAATACACAGTATAACACTTACCACTTAAGGCTCACACAGGGATCAAGGGAATGATATCAGAACTAGAATATAGGGAAGAACCGAAGTAGGGGTTTAAAGTTTGAACCATTCCTATGCAATTAGTCAGGTAGTTAAAAGTAAATACTTTATTGCGTAATATAGTTAAAAAGGAGAATACAAACTCCTAATTGTACTAAATGTTGACCAACCATAAATAATTAAGTGAGACTATTATGTTAGATCACCCCCCTGTTTCCTGACTGATATCAGCTTTCCTCGGCTTCAGGTGACAGAGGTGACTAGCATATAAAATACTTCAATTAAATTAAAATAAAAGTGCAAGGATTCAATGCACTTTCTGCACAAATGCGTTTCGGCTGTCTTCACAGCCTTTTTCAATGTGATAATGACAAACCGAGGCCTGGGTGCTGCCCCTTTATATACATATAACCCACAAATAAATGATCCAATAGCATCTCATGAATACTATACACCCATATGCTGGCCAATCATCATGATGTGAGTGTCACTGAGTGGGCATGTGGTTAAGCCATCCATTGATTGGATATCGGCTAATTGCGTAACATGTTTACGTTAGAACACAGATTGCATTGAACTAACAGCGATTAGGTTATTGCTGTCAATATTTCTCTTCCTAATAGTGTTAAGTCTATTCTATATGTTGTACAACAACATTCAATATTGGAACGTACTTATAGGTGGTTACATGTACATTGAGGTCAATATGTAAATGTCACTCAGTGGGCATATAGTAAGCGATCCATTGATTACGTAACATCTTTATGTTTAACTACAGATTACACTGAACTTGCAGCAATTTGATCTTAGCTGTCAATATGTCTCCTCATCATAGTATTAAGTCCAATAATTGTTATATCCAACCTCTGTCGATGCTGAGATGTATTTATGGGATGTATTTATAGGAGGTTACGTGTGTATTGGGGTCTAGTCGGTGAATCGTGTAAATGTACCGTCCTAGCTCATAGAGGTTATCACAATCCAATAAAACATAGTAACAGATCTGTGGATACAGGATAATTCCCTAGCTATAGAGGGTAATGCAGAAGCAGTCTCATATAAGAGGCATAAAAATTAGCAGCTAATATATATAGCAATAGGATCGATTATCCTGTGTATAGTCCCAAGGATTCTTAGCGGATTGTCATCTCTATATTGTGATATAATAATAAACATTTTCTGTACTTAAGTTGTAAGTCAGGAATAGCCCAAAAGGATTTGTGTTTAATGTTTTCTCAAAATCTTCCAATAGTTCCACTAGACCTTCCCATACAAATAGAATGTCATCTATATACCTAGACCAGTGGGTGATATACTAAGTCTAGTTCCTCAGGGAATCATGGAACACTACCATTTCTTCCCACCAGCCTAGGTATATAGTCACATAAGTCAGTGCACACGAAGTGTAAGAAAAATTTGTTGTCGAAGACAAAATAATTTTGGGTAAGAACAAACTTCAAGAGCCTTATAATGAATTCTTTAATTTCCACACATAATTCTGCTTCTTATTCTAGAAAGTGTGCAACTGCTTTAATCCCTCATTCAGTCTGCATACTTGTATACAATGACTCAATGTCACAAGTAACAAGTATAGAGTTCTGGTTCATCTGAATGTTCTGGATTTTGTTTAGTATATGCATTGTATCTCTCATATAGGAAGGAAGATCTTCCACTATATTTCTTAGTCTCACGTCAACATATTTGCTAGCCCTTTCAGTTAGGGATCCAATTCCAGAAACTATAAGTCTCCCCGGGGGACAAAAAATATTTTGTGGATTTGTGGATTATTTGGACCACAATCATGAACTAATGTGTCTTGGCAGAGATATAAAGGGGTTTATTATTATATCGCAATATAGAGATGACAATCCGCTAAGAATCCTTTGGACTATACACAGAATAATCAATCCTATTGATTTATATATATATATATATATATATATATATATATATATTAGCTGCTACTCATGAGATGGCTAATTTACATGCCTCTTATATGAGACTGCTTCTGCATTACCCTCTATAGTTAGGGAATTATCCTGTATCCACAGATCTGATACTATTTTTTACTGGATCGTGATAACCTCTATGAGATTGGACGGTACATTTGCATGATTCACTGACTAGACCCCAATACACACGTAACCTCCTATAAATACATCCCAGCATCGACAGATGTTGGATATAACAATTGATGGACTTAATACTATGATAAGGAGACATATTGACAGCTAAGATCAAATTGCTGCAAGTTCAGTGTAATCTGTGGTTAAACATAAACATGTTACGTAATCAATAGATGGCTTACTATACACCCACTGAGTGACATTTACAGATTGACCACATAACCACCTATAAGTATGTTCCAATATTGAATGTTGTTGTACAACATATAGAATGGACTTAACACTATTAGGAAGAGATATAGTGACAGCAATAACCTAATCGCTGTTAGTTCAATGCAATCCGTGTTCTTACGTAAACATGTTACGTAATTAAAAAGTAAATACTTTACTTTATTGTGTAATATAGTTAAAAAGGAGAATACAAACTTCTAATTGTACTAAATGTTGACCAACCATAAATAATTGTGACTATTATGTTAGTTCACCCCCCTGTTTCCTGACTGATATCAGCTTTCCTCGGCTTCAGGTGACAGAGGTGACTAGCATATAAAATACTTCAATTAAATTAAAATAAAAGTGCAAGGATTCAATGCACTTTCTGCACAAATGCGTTTCGGCTGTCTTCACAGCCTTTTTCAATGTGATAATGAGAAACCGAGGCCTGGGTGCTGCCCCTTTAAATACACATAGCCCACAAAGAATTGATCCAATAGCATCTCATGAATACTATACGCCCATATGCTGGCCAATCATCATGATGTGAGTGTCACTGAGTGGGCATGTGGTTAAGCCATCCATTGATTGGATATCGGCTAATTATGTAACATGTTTACGTTAGAACACAGATTGCATTGAACAACGATTAGGTTATTGTTGTCAATATTTCTCTTCCTAATAGTGTTAAGTCCATTCTATATGTTTGTGCAACAACATTCAATATTGGAACGTACTTATAGGTGGTTACGTGTACATTGAGGTCAAAATGTAAATGTCACTCAGTGGGCATATAGTAAGCCATCCATTGATTACGTAACATGTTTATGTTTAACTACAGATTACACTGAACTTGCAGCAATTTGATTTTAGCTATCAATATGTCTCCTCATCATAGTATTAAGTCCAATAATTGTTATATCCAACCTCTGTCGATGCTGAGATGTATTTATGGGATGTATTTATAGGAGGTTACGTGTGCATTGGGGTCTAGTCGGTGAATCGTGTAAATGTACCGTCCTAGCTCATAGAGGTTATCACAATCCAATAAAACATAGTAACAGATCTGTGGATACAGGATAATTCCCTAGCTATAGAGTGTAATGCAGAAGCAGTCTCATATAAGAGGCATACAAATTAGCAGCTAATATATATAGCAATAGGATCGATTATCCTGTGTATAGTCCCAAGGATTCTTAGCGGATTGTCATCTCTATATTGTGATATAATAATAAACATTTTCTGTACTTAAGATGTAAGTCAGGAATAGCCCAAAAGGATTTGTGTTTAATGTTTTCTCAAAATCTTCCAATAGTTCCACTGGACCTTCCCATACAAATAAAATGTCATCTATATACCTAGACCAGTGGGTGATATACTAAGTCTAGTTCCTCAGGGAATCATGGAACACTACCATTTCTTCCCACCAGCCTAGGTATATATTCATATAAGTCAGTGTACACGAAGTGCCCATAGCATTTGCAAGAAAAATTTGTCGTCGAAGACAAAATAATTGTGGGTAAGAACAAACTTCAAGAGCCTTATAATGAATTCTTTAGTTTCCACACATAATTCTGCTTCTTATTCTAGAAAGTGTGCAACTGCTTTAATCCCCCATTCAGTCTACATACTTGTATACAATGACTCAATGTCACAAGTAACAAGTATAGAGTTCTGGTTCATCTGAATGTTCTGGATTTTGTTTAGTATATGCATTGTATCTCTCATATAGGAAGGAAGATCTTCCACTATATTTCTTAGTCTCACGTCAAAATATTTGCTAGCCCTTTCCGTTAGGGATCCAATTCCAGAAACTATAGGTCTCCCCAGGGGACAAAAAATATTTTGTGGATATTTGGTAAATAAGACTGCTTCTGCATTACCCTCTATAGTTAGGGAATTATCCTGTATCCACAGATCTGTTACTATGTTTTACTGGATTGTGATAACCTCTATGAGATAGGATGGTACATTTGCATGATTCACCGACTAGACCCCAATACACACGTAACCTCCTATAAATACATCCCAGCATCGATAGATGATGGCTATAACAATTGATGGATTTAATACTATGATAAGGAGACATATTGACAGCTAAGATCAAATTGCTGCAAGTTCAGTGTAATCTGTAGTTAAACATAAACATGTTATGTAATCAATAGATGGCTTACTATACACCCACTGAGTGACATTTACAGATTGACCACATAACCACCTATAAGTACGTTCCAATATTGAATGTTGTTGTACAACATATAGAATGGATTTAACACTATCAGGAAGAGATATATTGACAGCAATAACCTAATCACTGTTAGTTCAATGCAATCCGTGTTCTTACGTAAACATGTTACGTAATTAGCTGATATACAATCAATGGATGGCTTAACCACTTGCCCACTCAGTGACGCTCACATCACGACGATTGGCCAGCATATGGGTGTATAGTATTCATGAGATGCTATTGGATCATTTATTAGTGGGTTATATGTATATAAAGGGGCAGCACCCAGGCCTCGGTTTCTCATTATCACATTGAAAAAGGCTGCAAAGACAGCCGAAACGCATTTGTGCAGAAAGTGCATTGAATCCTTGCACTTTTATTTTAATTTAATTGAAGTATTTTATATGCTAGTCACCTCTGTCACCTGAAGCCAAGGAAAGCTGATATCAGTCAGGAAACAGGGGGGTGATCTAACATAATAGTCTCACTTAATTATTTATGGTTGGTCAACATTTGGTACAATTAGGAGTTTGTATTCTCCTTTTTAACTATATTACACAATAAAGTATTTACTTTTAACTACCTGACTAATTGCATAGGAATAAGTGCAAGCTTTTAACCCCTACTTAGGTTCATCAATATATACTAGTTCTGATATCATTATACTGGGGGGTAGTACCGGGCAGTGCATTTGGCATTGTTCCATTAATTCCTATTATTACTTTGACTTGTGCCAGTAATTATTATTTTTGCTATTTATCAAGGGAGTGATACCAGGGATCGATGTGATAGCAGCACAGTGACCTGTATTGGAATTGGTATCCTACTTTTCTTCTTAACCCCAATAGAGTCAATGCTGCCGCTCAGCTTGTTTATTTATTTCCAAAGGCTCAAATAGTAATGTCCCCCTCTGATTCTATACACCATGCAGATGGATTTTTTACTGCAGCCCTAGCTAAAAGGCTTGATCAGATCCACATAAGAGTGGTCTGTCTCCTGGTGGGGCAAAATTACTTCCCTTACAATGGACCTATACAGGCAAGGGTGGCTAGTGGCAAGGCTCTTGGGCCAGTGACACCAATTACGTGCATCTTCTCATGCTCCGCTCACCACAGAAGTTTCAGTCGCTCTAACTAGTGTAAAATGCAATTGCTCTCTCGCCTTATTGTTTATTTTCAACTTGTAAGATGCTATTTACATAGGGCGTTAAATGAAGAAAAAAAAACAAAATCGCTCTCATGCAAAAGCTAGTGCACCACTTGTAATATAGACCTAAGGGTTTGCCCTCCTCCTCCTTTGTTTTGGGGAAAAACGATTGAAACCAAAGAAGTTACTAAGTAAATGTCTCGCAGAGTATCAATATTAATATTTATTTACAAGGTAATTACATTTTTACCTGGTTTGATGACTGGAACCAATGAAGTAGGAGATGGTTTGTAGATGCACACATAGGAATCAGGAGAGTAGCCGGCAGAGAAGAGAAGGGTTAGCACCAAATAATATGTTTAGAAGCCGTACATCACAACAATAGGAGAAACCAAGATCATAAAGAGTCTTTAGCCTATATATCAGTTCACAGGTAGCAGTAAAGGTAAGGGTCAGACAGGTAACTCAAGCCAAATAACTTGTCATAGTCAAAACCAGGAGGGCAGACTGTAAACAGGATTGCCAGAGTCTTTCTACAAAATAACCAAGTACTGAATGAAGAAAGAGATGACTTTTAACAGCTCTCATTCAGATTTGGAACCAAAGACACTGCCAGGGTCAATTCCAATGAGAAACATGCAAATAGCCCTATATTTAGCACACTCCAGGACCTAATGCCTGGTAAGTATAGCATGGTCTTTAAACTGCTTTTGGACTTGATATGTTTTTCGCTAATACCTTTAAAGCTTATTCTAATTGAAATTTAATGGAGGAAATACACACTAGGTTGCCTTATCTGCACAACTCAGCCAGATAAGAACTCCTGTTGGTGAGGGCACGTTTTTATACTAATGGTATTTATTATATAATGTATACATATCTAGTAATTATTATTCTCAAATCCCCTTGTTATACACTCAATACCTAGTAATCACTACCCCATAATTATTTTCCAGTTTTGCCCTTTTTAATTTATCCCAGCACAACAATCTAATAAATAAATAATTATACATAGCCATGCACATTGTAGGACAGGAGTGCAAAATGCTCTTTTCAACATGTAAAGGCACAGGAGTTCTTTCTCAGGCATGATCAAATATTATAAAAAAATCATGGCAACTAACCACACTCTAATGTAAGACATATAGCAGAACACATGCTTGATGATCCAGCTCATGAATGTAATTTGTTTAGAGTCCATTAGTGCTACATGTAGTATAAACTACACCTGGTAAATTGTAGATTTCCCACAAGAAGCATTAGCATGTCACTCAAAGCAAATACAACTCTTTATTTGTATGTATGGAAAGGTCTACATTTCTTGCAAAATTATTCAACTGATTATGCAAAGCACAAAAACTCATTGAGTCAGACAACATTTGATACATCCGTTACGATATATAAACAGTGTCAACATTATAGCGACAATTTAAAATAAACACAAGTCATTGTTACTTGCGAGAAGGAGCGATCAAGTCTAAGGAGAAATCTAAGATATCTGAGTGGCATCCAATCACTACCGTAGTGTGTAAGACCACTCTACAACATCTGAAGCACCAACAGATCTCATGAATATGCAGTCAGAAGATATCCTGTTCTTGTTCTTTTCTACAATTTCTTTGGCTCTTGGAATTCCTCTGAATGTCTTTATTATGACCATCAGCATCAGAGCATGGCTTACACAAGGAAATCGTAGGCAAGTTGATCTTATTCTTTTTTCTTTTGGACTTATTAATGCCATCATTGCAAGCCTTCAGTTCTTTGGTGATATTGTGTACTATAGCTGGACTTACTTTTACTTTTCATACAATGTATACATTTACTGCGGTATTTTCTGTGGCACCATGCTTTCTGGTTCCTGGATTACTGCATGGTTATGTACCTCCTACTGCATAAAAATTGTTACCTTTCAAAATGGTCTCCTTGCCTACCTAAGGTCTCGATTCTTTAAAATGCTGAATCGGCTGCTTTTGGGATCCATCTTGACATCCTATAGTTTAATGACTGTTTTGTTGGTTATTATTGTTCATTATGTTCCTTATGAAATTGCAGATAATGTCACACAATTTTCTGCACACAGGAACATTGCACATTATGTGATAGACATGGCAGCAATCGTACCGTTGCTTCTAACGCTAATATCTTTAGGGCTCACTATTACCTCTCTTGTCTTGCATATCCTTAGAATGAAGAGCGGGCCATCCAACATTAGCTTTTCTCAGCTTCAAGCTCATATCAATGCAGCTAAAACCATGTTGCTGCTGCTCACACTGCAAATTCTTTACTACTTTGCCAAGATCACCATAGATCTACCCTTATCTCACAATAAGAGCATTTTGTATTATATTTGCAACATAATAAATTATTTATTCTGTCCTTTAGAAGCTCTTATACTGATCTTCGGAAACAAAAAGCTATGTTTTTCTTGTGGAGTTTTCTTTTGCCCTCTGAAAGAAAAGTGATAGAAATTACTGATTGAATATGGTCACAGAGTTGTCAGGTCACCTTATAAGACTGTGTGTCACAGTATGTGAGGTCTGTTCTCCAGATTACACTAATACTAGGTACAATTATTAAATGAAAAATTGTATGAATGTCTAACACTACCTATAAAAAATAATTAAAATTACATTGAAAATTATATAAATTAATGTAAAAAATGTTTACTGGTACAACTATAGCACTGGTTTTCAAACTTGTCCTCAGGCCTCCCCAACAGGCCAGGTTTTCTTTATATCTTTGGATGAAAGCAGGTAGAATAACCATGTTTACTAAGCAAGTCGATCACAATCCTTTAGAAAAATGTATCTAATAATTATCAACAGAAAACCAATGGTTTTGTAGATAAATCATTTGATAACTTATTTAAAGGCTTGTGATCAATACCTTGTACACCTAGACTAGTATTTATCAAAATGAATTAGGGGTTGATCACAATCCTTTAGAAAAATGTATCTAATGTTTTTAAACAGACAATCACCATTGAAGTCAATGGAGTCTTTTGTAGATAAATCATTAGGTAAGTTTAAAAAAATAGCTAAAATGTATAGATTCATATAATGGAGTCAATCACAATCCTTAAGAAAAACAAATCAAATGATTAATCTACAAAAAAAATCCATAGTCTTTAATAGGCTTTCATTAGATAAATGTTTCTAAAGGATTGTGGTCAATCCCAATGCTTGTTCATATCACTGTCTAAATTCTTAGCACTAGGGGGTCTATCACAATTCCTTAGAAAAATAAATCAAATTATTTAGAGGTCAATTAGAATCCTTTAGAAAGTTTATATAATGATTTCAAACACAAAATCCTCATTATATAAATAATTTGATACATTTTTGGCAGGTTTGTTCTGTAGCAAAACATTAGATAAGGATCAATGATTGTGACTGACTCATTAGTTAAAGTCAAGTATCAAAACAAATGTGGGAAGAGCCAATTTAAATATTATAGCAGAATATTTTTTGTGACTTGAGGTGATATAAAATTAAATCATGAAATTAAATAATTCAGCAGGTTGGTGTGTCTGTAAGAAAATAAAACCTAGAAAACATTTTAACACTTGCAAACCAAATCCAGTATGTGCCCAATACAGTACTAGCATCTTCTCAAACAAGTGCCCACTTAATATAATTTCATGAATTTATTATGACATTTTCACTGGTGACAATGTCTGGGAAATTATCCTAATTTAATGAAAATAATGTTGTTCAGAGTAAATCCAAGAAAAAATGGTTACTGCACTGCATCATATGTATCATCATTAGCCTCATCAACATCCTAATCATTATCATCATCGTCATCATCCTAATCATTAACATCATCATCTTCATCATCCTAGTCATTATTATCCTCATAATGATTTTCATCATCGTCATCATCCTCATCATCATTATCATCAGGCTCATCATCATCCTAATCATTATAATAATCAACATTATCCTCGTAATCCTAATTATTATCATTATTATCCTCATAATCATAATAATTATAATCATCGTCATCATCCTCATAATCATTATCATCATCATCATCAGGGTCATATTGTATATATAAATAGGAACAGATTGTTGTAATTCATAGTATTAAGGTTTTAGCTAAATATCCCTTTAAATATATATCTTATGATATGGGTGGTACAGAAGTTTAAAAAATAATTAGTTTTTGTTAAAGAAAAAGTACTAGGTTCATAACTACATAAATAGACATTTAGGGGCTGATTTATTAAGGGCTGAATGGCCCTGAATACAGCTGTTTCCATGCGAGTCTTCAGGCTAGCCGGAAACAGGAGTTAAGAAGCAGTGGTCTTAAGATTAATTATGTATTCTGTATGTTTGTAATATACCCTTGTAATAAATGCCTATGTTCCCATATAACCCTGTAATAGATGCCTAAGTTCCCATATACCCTTGTAATACATGCCTATGTTCCCATATACCCCGGTAATACATGCCTATGTTCCCATATACCCTTGTAATACATGCCTATGTTCCCATATACCCCTGTAATACATGCCTATGTTCCCATATACCCTTGTGATACATGCCTATATTCCCAAATACCCTTGTGATAAATGCCTATATTCCCATATACCCTTGTAATATATGCCTATGTTCCCATATACCCCTGTAATACATGCCTATGTTCCCATATACCCTTGTAATACATGCCTATGTTCCCATATACCCCTGTAATACATGCCTATGTTCCCATATACCTTTGTGATACATGCCTATATTCCCATATACCCTTGTGATACATGCCTATATTCCCATATACCCCTGTAATACATGCCTATGTTCCCATATACCCTTGTTATACATGCCTATATTCCCATATACCCTTGTGATACATGCCTATATTCGCATATACCCTTGTAATAAATGCCTATGTTCCCATATACCCCTGTGATACATGCCTATATTCCCATATACCCTTGTAATATATGCCTATGTTCCCATATACCCCTGTGATACATGCCTATATTCCCATATACCCTTGTAATATATGCCTATATTCCCATATACCCTTGTAATATATGCCTATGTTCCCATATACCCCTGTAATACATGCCTATGTTCCCATATACCCTTGTAATACATGCCTATGTTCCCATATACCCCTGTAATACATGCCTATGTTCCCATATACCTTTGTGATACATGCCTATATTCCCATATACCCTTGTGATACATGCCTATATTCCCATATACCCCTGTAATACATGCCTATGTTCCCATATACCCTTGTTATACATGCCTATATTCCCATATACCCTTGTGATACATGCCTATATTCGCATATACCCTTGTAATAAATGCCTATGTTCCCATATACCCCTGTGATACATGCCTATATTCCCATATACCCTTGTAATATATGCCTATGTTCCCATATACCCTTGTGATACATGCCTATATTCCCATATACCCTTGTAATATATGCCTATGTTCCCATATACCCCTGTAATACATGCCTATGTTCCCATATACCCCTGTAATACATGCCTATGTTCCCATATACCCTTGTAATACATGCCTATGTTCCCATATACCCCTGTAATACATGCCTATGTTCCCATATACCCTTGTAATACATGCCTATGTTCCCATATACCCATGTAATACATGCCTATGTTCCCATATACCCTTGTGATACATGCCTATATTCTCATATACCCTTGTGATACATGCCTATATTCCCATATACCCCTGTAATATATGCCTATGTTCCCATATACCCCTGTAATACATGCCTATGTTCCCATATACCCCTGTAATACATGCCTATGTTCCCATGTACCCCTGTAATACATGCCTATGTTCCCATATACCCCTGTAATACATGCCTATGTTCCCATATACCAGGGGTGTCCAAACTTTGCTCTCCAGAGGTTTTGGAACTACATTTCCCATGATGCTCAGCTAGATAAAATGCTGGCTGAGCATCATTGGAAATGTAGTTCCAAAACCTCTGGAGAGCAAAGTTTGGACACCCCTGCCATATACCCTTGTAATACATGCCTATGTTCCCATATACCCCTGTAATACATGCCTATGTTCCCATATACCCTTGTGATACATGCCTATATTCCCATATACCCTTGTGATACATGCCTATATTCCCATATACCCTTGTAATAAATGCCTATGTTCCCATATACCCCTGTAATACATGCCTATGTTCCCATATACCCTGTAATACATGACTATGTTCCCATATACCCTGTAATACATGCCTATGTTCCCATATACCCTTGTAATACATGCCTATATTCCCATATACCCTTGTAATACATGCCTATGTTCCCATATACCCTGTAATACATGCCTATGTTCCCATATACCCTTGTAATACATGCCTATATTCCCATATACCCTTGTAATAAATGCCTATGTTCCCATATACCCTAGTGATACATGTCTATATTCCCATATACCCTTGTAATACATGCCTATATTTCCATATACCCCTGTAATACATGCCTATGTTCCCATAAACCCTTGTAATACATGCCTATGTTCCCATATACCCCTGTAATACATGTCTATGTTCCCATATACCCTTGTAATACATGCCTATATTCCCATATACCCCTGTAATGCATGCTTATGTTCCCATATACCCTTGTGATACATGCCTATGTTCCCATATACCCTTGCGATACATGCCTATGTTCCTATATATCCTTGTAATACATGCCTATGTTCCCATATACCCCAGTAATACATGCCTATGTTCCAATATACCCTTGTAATACATGCCTATGTTCCCATATACCCCTGTAATACATGTCTATGTTCCCATATACCCTTGTAATACATGCATATGTTCCCATATACCCCTGTAATACATGTCTATGTTCCCATATACCCTTGTAATACATGCCTATGTTCCTCTATACCCCTGTAATACATGCCTATGTTCCCATATACCCCTGTAATACATGCCTATGTTTCCATATACCCCTGTAATACATGCCTATGTTCCCATATACCCTTGTAATACATGCTTATGTTCCCATATACCCTTGTGATACATGCCTATGTTCCCATATACCCTTGTGATACATGCCTATGTTCCCATATACCCTTGTAATACATGCCTATGTTCCCATATACCCCTGTAATACATGCCTATGTTCCCATATGCCCTTGTAATACATGCCTATGTTCCCATATACCCCTGTAATACATGCCTATATTCCCATATACCCCTGTAATACATGCCTATGTTCCCATATACCCTTGTAATAAATGCCTATATTCCCATATACCCCTGTAATGCATGCTTATGTTTCCATATACCCTTGTGATACATGCCTATGTTCCCATATACCCTTGTGATACATGCCTATGTTCCCATATACCCTTGTGATACATGCCTATATTCCCATACACCCTTGTGATACATGCCTATATTCCCATATACCCTTGTGATACATGTCTATGTTTGCCTATATACCCTTGTGATACATGCCTATATTCCCATATACTCTTGTGATAAATGCCTATATTCCCATATACCCTTGTGATACATGCCTATATTCCTATATACCCTTGTAATATATGCCTATGTGTCCATATACCCTTGTGATACATGCCTATTATCCCATATACCGTTGTGATTTATGCCTATATTCCCATATACCCTTGTGATACATGCCTATGTTCCTATATACCCTTGTAATATATGCCTATGTGTCCATATACCCTTGTGATACATGCCTATTATCCTATATACCCTTGTGATTTATGCCTATATTCCCATATACCCTTGTGATACATGCCTATGTTCCTACATATCCTTGTAATATATGCCTATGTGTCCATATACCCTTGTGATACATGCCTATTATCCCATATACCCTTGTGATTTATGCCTATATTCCCATATACCCTTGTGATACATGCCTATATTCCCATATACCCTTGTGATTTATGCCTATATTCCCATATACCCTTGTGATACATGCCTATGTTCCTACATATCCTTGTAATATATGCCTATGTTTCCATATAATTTTGGCACCTGTATAAAATGTAATGACGTCCCTCTAGCTCTAAACTCTGCACTAAGATTGTAACCTGATTCCCTCTGTGTTCCTTTGTGTTTTAATGATTTAACTCCCCACCAATCTGTAAGTTATGAGGTCACTTTTTCATATCTTGGTCAATTCATTCTTTTCTATGTTTATTCACGTTTTATCAACATTTCCATTAACTTGTTTTAAATTCTTACTGAACCTGTCTATAAATAAATAATACAAAATTATATATTGTGTTCAAGTTATTACATTTCTAAAAAAGATATATTAGTAAATGTACACTGTATGCTTTGTGTATACTGGAACAATAAAACCAGTAGTGGTCAGTAATAGTTATATCTATTGAGTCTGATCATCTGTCTTCCAGGTGCAGCGTCCTGAGTAATTATTTATTTATTTACACTTCCTTTTAGCTCTACCAATCAAAAATGTTTTCACTTCATCCATCACAGCTCAAACACTTGTGATAGGCTAAGATCACATCAGCTTATTTGCCCAGACATGTGATGCATCTGAGTGTGCACCAGAACGTTCAATTTAATAACATTAAAGGGATAGTAAACTTGCATGGATCAGACAGAGAATATTATTTTAATTAACTTTACAATTTATTTTTATTTGCTTCATTCTCTTGGTATCCATGGTTTAAAAGCATACGTAGGTAGGCTGACAGGCAGCATTGTACTACACGGAGCTTGCTGCTGATTGCTAGATGCACATATATACTTCTTGTCATTGGCTCACCAATGTGCTCAGCTAACTCTCAGTAGTGCATTGCTGATCCATAAACAAAGTATTCCTAGAGAATGAAGCACATTTCATAATTGAAGTCAAGTGGAAAATTCTCTTTGAATAATGAAAGAAAAAAATGTGCTTCAGGTCTATATAAAAATGATTGTATATATTATATATTCGGTTGTTATTTCAAATCAAATATTCATTGTTACCAAAAGGACAGAGATTGTTTTTATTTCACAGTAATACATTAACTATTATATCTTCATGTCAGTATCTATTTATTATCACTTATACAATGGTATCTGTATCATTTAAATAGCTTTAGAATATGAGGATATTTTGTTAACTTATAATAATGCCCTGTGGCAGATAGATAGATAGATATAGATAGATAGATAGATAGATACACAATAGATTATATATATATATATAGATAGATATAAAGATGATAGATATATGGATATAGATAGATAGATAGACAATAGATTAGATATGTAGATAGATATATAGATGATAGATAGATAGATAGATAGATAGATACATAGATACATAGACAGATAGATGATAGATAGATATATAGATACATATATAGATAGATAGACAATAGATTAGATATATAGATAGATATATAGATGATAGATAGATAGATAGATACATAGATACATAGACAGATAGATGATAGATAGATATATAGATACATATATAGATAGATAGATAAATAGATATATAGATATATAGATAGATAGACAATAGATTATATATATAGATAGATATAAAGATGATAGATAGATAGATAGATGGATAGATAGATAGATAGATAGATAGATACACAATAGATTAGATATATAGATGATAGATAGATACATAGATAGATAGATAGATAGATAGATAGATAGATAGATGAATAGATACAGAGAGATAGAGATAGATTGATAGATAAATAGATACAGTAGATGATAGATAAACAGAAAGATATTTCGATTGATAGATAGAAAAATAGATACAGTAGATGATAGATAGATAGATAGATCGATAGATAGATAGATAAATAGATACAGTAGATGATAGATAGATATATAGATAAAAACAATAGATTAGATATAATTAGATATATAGATATAAAGAAGATAGATAGATAGCTAGATAGATAGATACGATAGATAGATAGATAGATAGATAGATAGATAGATAGATAAAGAATAGATAGATAGATAGATAGATAGATACATGTTCTTTATTTAAAAAGTGACGCATTTCTCAGCCTCCTGCGGGCTGTTTCATCAGCCTGATGAAACAGCCCGCAGGAGGCTGAGAAATGCGTCGCTTTTTAAATAAAGAACATTCTTTATTATACACTTGCTATTGTAGTTTATGTCACCGTTTTAACATTGCTGGGAACATTGGGACTCCTGATGCGGTTGCTGCTGCTCGTTTGGTGATATCAGTCAGCTGGGCGGCTGTGAGGTCCCAGTTTGCTTTTATTGCACCTGGAGGTGCATCTTATCTTGTAAGTGCAATCTTATAGTTATTTATTGCTCTTGTCCAAACGTTACTGGGCTATGTTTGTTTGGCTTTTGTGCTCATACAGGCAACAGGCTTCTTCAAGGCAATTTGACTGGATTTTTGCTGGGTGTATTCAGTGAGCTGTCTACCCCAACAGCACCGCTGGGTGCTTTTTGTTTGTGAGTATATACATTCATCTGCATTTCTGTATACTTGCTCTTGTGTTACTAGGCCATGGTGGTGCCTCTGTTCTTTTTCTGCAGAAGGGACAGCACTAAACTAAAGTAAGGGACACAGCACTAAAGTAAAGTAAGGGACACATCACTAAACTAAAGTAAGGGACACATCACTAAACTAAAGTAAGGGACACATCACTAAACTAAAGTAAGGGACACATCACTAAACTAAAGTAAGGGACACAACACTAAACTAAAGTAAGGGGCACAGCACTAAACTAAAGTAAGGGGCACAGCACTAAGCTAAAGTAAGTGACACAGCACTAAACTAAAGTAAGGGACACAACACTAAACTAAAGTAAGGGGCACAGCACTAAAGTAAAGTAAGGGGCACAGCACTAAACTAAAGTAAGGGAAACAGCACTAAACTAAAGTAAGGGACACAGCACTAAACTAAAGTAAGGGGCACAGCACTAAATTAAAGTAAGGGGCACAACACTAAACTAAAGTAAGGGGCACAGCAGTAAACTAAAGTAAGGGGCACAGCACTAAATTAAAGTAAGGGACACAGCACTAAATTAAAGTAAGGGGCACAGCACTAAATTAAAGTAAGGGACACAGCACTAAACAAAAGTAAGGGACACAGCACTAAACTAAAGTAACTGACACAGCACTATACTAAAATAATGGACACATCACTAATCTAAAGTAAGGGACACAGCACTAAACTAAAGTAAGGGACACAGCACTAAACTAAATTAAGGGACACATCACTAATCTAAAGTAAGGGACACAGCACAAAACTAAAGTAAGGGACACAGCACTAAACTAAAGTAAGGGACACAACACTAAACTAAAGTAAGGGTCACAGCACTAAACTAAAGTAAGTGACACAGCACTAAACTAAAGTAAGGGGCACAGCAGTAAACTAAAGTAAGGGGCACAGCACTAAATTAAAGTAAGGGTCACAGCACTAAACTAAAGTAAGGGTCACAGCACTAAACTAAAGTAAGGGACACAGCACTAAACTAAAGTAAGGGACACAACACTAAACTAAAGTAAGGGACACAGCACTAAACTAAAGTAAGTGACACAGCACTAAACTAAAATAATGGACACAACACTAAACTAAATTAAGGGACAAAACACTAATCTAAATTAAGGGACATAACACTAAACTAAAGTAAGGGACTCAGCACTAAACTAAAGCAAGGGACACAGCACTAAACTAAAGTAAGGGACACAACACTAAACTAAAGTAAGGGACACAGCACTAAACTAAAGTAAGGGACACAGCACTAAACTAAAGTAAGTGACACAGCACTAAACTAAAGTAAGGGACACAGCACTAAACTAAAGTAAGTGGCACAGCACTAAACTAAAGTAAGTGACACAGCACTAAACTAAACTAAGGGACACAGCACTAAACTAAAATAAGGGACACAACACTAAACTAAAGTAAGGGGCACAGTACTAAACTAAAGTAAGGGACACAAAACTAAACTAAAGTAAGGGACACAGCACTAAATTAAAGTAAGGGACACAGCACTAAATTAAAGTAAGGGGCACAGCACTAAATTAAAGTAAGGGACACAACACTAAACTAAAGTAAGGGTCACAGCACTAAACTAAAGTAAGGGGCACAGCAGTAAACTAAAGTAAGGGGCACAGCACTAAATTAAAGTAAGGGTCACAGCACTAAACTAAAGTAAGGGTCACAGCACTAAACTAAAGTAAGGGACACAGCACTAAACTAAAGTAAGGGACACAACACTAAACTAAAGTAAGGGACACAGCACTAAACTAAAGTAAGTGACACAGCACTAAACTAAAATAATGGACACAACACTAAACTAAATTAAGGGACAAAACACTAATCTAAATTAAGGGACATAACACTAAACTAAAGTAAGGGACTCAGCACTAAACTAAAGCAAGGGACACAGCACTAAACTAAAGTAAGGGACACAACACTAAACTAAAGTAAGGGACACAGCACTAAACTAAAGTAAGGGACACAGCACTAAACTAAAGTAAGTGACACAGCACTAAACTAAAGTAAGGGACACAGCACTAAACTAAAGTAAGGAGCACAGCACTAAATTAAAGTAACTGACACAGCCCTAAACTAAAGTAAGGGGCACAGCACTAAATTAAAGTAAAGGACACAGCACTAAAATAAAGTAAGTGGCACAGCACTAAACTAAAGTAAGTGGCACAGCACTAAACTAAAGTAAGTGACACAGCACTAAACTAAAGTAAGGGACACAACACTAAACTAAAGTAAGGGACACAGCACTAAACTAAAGTAAGGGACACAGCACTAAACTAATGTAAGGGACACAGCACTAAACTAAAGTAAGGGACACAGCACTAAACTAAAGTAAGTAACACAACACTAAATTAAAGTAAGGAATACAGCACTAAACTAAAGTAAGGGACACAAAACTAAACTAAAGTAAGGGACACAGCACTAAATTAAAGTAAGGGACACAGCACTAAATTAAAGTAAGGGGCACAGCACTAAATTAAAGTAAGGGACACATCACTAAACTAAAGTAAGGGACACAACACTAAACTAAAGTAAGGGGCACAGCACTAAACTAAAGTAAGGGGCACAGCACTAAACTAAAGTAAGTGACACAGCACTAAACTAAAGTAAGGGACACAACACTAAACTAAAGTAAGGGGCACAGCACTAAATTAAAGTAAGGGAAACAGCACTAAACAAAAGTAATTGACACAGCACTAAACTAAAGTAACTGACACAGCACTATACTAAAATAATGGACACATCACTAATCTAAAGTAAGGGACACAGCACTAAACTAAAGTAAGGGACACAGCACTAAACTAAATTAAGGGACACATCACTAATCTAAAGTAAGGGACACAGCACTAAACTAAAGTAAGGGACACAGCACTAAACTAAAGTAAGGGACACAACACTAAACTAAAGTAAGGGTCACAGCACTAAACTAAAGTAAGGGGCACAGCAGTAAACTAAAGTAAGGGGCACAGCACTAAATTAAAGTAAGGGTCACAGCACTAAACTAAAGTAAGGGTCACAGCACTAAACAAAAGTAAGGGACACAGCACTAAACTAAAGTAAGGGACACAACACTAAACTAAAGTAAGGGACACAGCACTAAACTAAAGTAAGTGACACAGCACTAAACTAAAATAATGGACACAACACTAAACTAAATTAAGGGACAAAACACTAATCTAAATTAAGGGACATAACACTAAACTAAAGTAAGGGACTCAGCACTAAACTAAAGTAAGGGACACAGCACTAAACTAAAGTAAGGGACACAACACTAAACTAAAGTAAGGGACACAGCACTAAACTAAAGTAAGTGACACAGCACTAAACTAAAGTAAGGGACACAGCACTAAACTAAAGTAAGGAGTACAGCACTAAATTAAAGTAACTGACAAAGCCCTAAACTAAAGTAAGGGGCACAGCACTAAATTAAAGTAAAGGACACAGCACTAAACTAAAGTAAGTGGCACAGCACTAAACTAAAGTAAGTGGCACAGCACTAAACTAAAGTAAGGGACACAACACTAAACTAAAGTAAAGGACACAGCACTAAACTAAAGTAAGTGACACAGCACTAAACTAAAGTAAGGGACACAACACTAAACTAAAGTAAGGGACACAGCACTAAACTAAAGTAAGGGACACAGCACTAAACTAATGTAAGGGACACAGCACTAAACTAAAGTAAGGGACACAGCACTAAACTAAAGTAAGTGACACAACACTAAATTAAAGTAAGGAATACAGCACTAAACTAAAGTAAGGGACACAAAACTAAACTAAAGTAAGGGACACAGCACTAAACTAAAGTAAGGGACACAGCACTAAACTAAAATAAGGGACACAACACTAAATTAAAGTAAGGGGCACAGCACTAATCTAAAGTAAGGGACACAACACTAAACTAAAGTAAGGGACACAGCACTAAACTAAAGTAAGGGGCACAGCACTAAATTAAAGTAAGGGATACAGCACTAAACTAAAGTAAGGGACACAAAACTAAACTAAAGTAAGGAACACAGCACTAAACTAAACTAAGGGACACAGCACTAAACTAAAATAAGGGACACAACACTAAACTAAAGTAAAGGGCACAGTACTAAACTAAAGTAAGGGACACAACACTAAACTAAAGTAAGGGGCACAGCACTAAATTAAAGTAAGGGGCACAGCACTAAATTAAAGTAATGGGCACAGCACTAAATTAAAGTAAGGGATACAGCACTAAACTAAAGTAAGGGACACAAAACTAAATTAAAGTAAGGGACACAGCACTAAACTATAGTAAGGGACACAAAACTAAAGTAAAGTAATGGGCACAGCACTAAATTAAAGTAAGGGATACAGCACTAAACTAAAGTAAGGGACACAAAACTAAACTAAATTAAGGGACACAGCACTAAACTAAAGTAAGGGACACAACAGTAAACTAAAGTAAGGGGCACAGCACTAAATTAAAGTAAGGGATACAGCACTAAACTAAACTAAGGGACAAAGCACTAAACTAAATTAGATGACACAGCACTAAACTAAAGTAAGGGACACAGCCCTAAAGTAAACTAAACTAAGGGACAAAGCACTAAACTAAATTAGCTGACACAGCACTAAACTAAAGTAAGGGACACAGCCCTAAACTAAATTAGCTGACACAGCACTAAACTAAATTAGCTGACACAGCACTAAACTAAAGTAAGGGATACAGCACTAAAGTAAGGGACAAAGCACTAAACTAAATTAGCTGACACAGCACTAAACTAAAGTAAGGGACACAGCCCTAAACTAAATTAGCTGACACAGCACTAAACTAAAGTAAGGGACAAAGCACTAAACTAAATTAGCTGACACAGCACTAAACTAAAGTAAGGGACACAGCCCTAAACTAAATTAAGGGACACAGCACTAAACTAAAGTAAGGGACACAGCACTAAACTAAAGTAAGGGACACAGCACTAAAGTAAGGGACAAGGCACTAAACTAAAGTAAGGGATACAGCACTAAACTAAAGTAAGGGACACAGCACTAAAGTAAGGGACACAGCACTAAACTAAAGTAATGGACACAACACTAAACTAAAATAAGGGACAGCACTAAACTAAAGTAAGGGATAGCACTAAACTAAAGTAAGGGACAAGGAACTAAACTAAAGTAAGGGACACAGCACTAAACTAAAGTAAGGGACACAGCACTAAACTAAAGTAAGGGACACAACACTAAACTAAAGTAAGGGACACAGCACTAAACTAAAGTAAGGGACACAGCACTAAACTAATGTAACTGACACAGCACTAAACTAAAGTAAGGGACACAGCACTAAACTAAAGTAAGAGACACAACACTAAACTAAAGTAAGGGGCACAACACTAAACTAAAGTAAGTCCCTTACTTTAGTTTAGTGCTGTGTCAGTTACTTTAGTGCTGTGTTCCTTACTTTAGTTTAGTGTTGTGTCCCTTATTTTAGTTTAGTACTGTGTCCTTTACTTTAGTTTAGTTTTGTGCCAGTTACTTTAGTTTAGTGCTGTGTCCCATACTTTAGTTTAGTGCTGTGTCAGTTACTTTAGTGCTGTGTACCTTACTTTAGTTTAGTGCTGTGTCCCTTACTTTAGTTTAGAGTTATGTCCCTTACTTTTTTAGTGTTGTGTCTCTAACTTTAGCTTAGTGTTGTGTCCCTTTCTTTAGTTTAGTATTGTGCCCCTTACTTTAGTTTAGTGTTGTGCCCCTTACTTTAGTTTAGTGCTGTTTTCCTTACTTTAGTTTAGTGCTGTTTTCCTTACTTTAGTTTAGTGTTGTGTCCCTTTCTTTAGTTTAGTATTGTGTCCCTTACTTTAGTTTAGTGCTGTGTCAGTTACTTTAGTTAAGTCCTGTGTCCCTTACTTTTGTTTAGTCCTTTGTCCCTTACTTTAGTTTAGTGCTGTGTTTCTTACTTTAGTTTAGTGATGTGTCCCTTACTTTAGTTTAATGCTGTGTCAGTAGTGATGTCGCAAATAGTTTGCCGGCGAATAGTTCCCGGCGAACATAGCATGTTCGAACATATGCAAACGTTACTGGGCTATGTTTGTTTGGCTTTTGTGCTCATACAGGCAACAGGCTTCTTCAAGGCAATTTGACTGGATTTTTGCTGGGTGTATTCAGTGAGCTGTCTACCCCAACAGCACCGCTGGGTGCTTTTTGTTTGTGAGTATATACATTCATCTGCATTTCTGTATACTTGCTCTTGTGTTACTAGGCCATGGTGGTGCCTCTGTTCTTTTTCTGCAGAAGGGACAGCACTAAACTAAAGTAAGGGGCACAGCACTAAAGTAAAGTAAGGGGCACAGCACTAAACTAAAGTAAGGGAAACAGCACTAAACTAAAGTAAGGGACACAGCACTAAACTAAAGTAAGGGGCACAACACTAAATTAAAGTAAGGGGCACAACACTAAACTAAAGTAAGGGGCACAGCAGTAAACTAAAGTAAGGGGCACAGCACTAAATTAAAGTAAGGGACACAGCACTAAATTAAAGTAAGGGGCACAGCACTAAATTAAAGTAAGGGACACAGCACTAAACAAAAGTAAGGGACACAGCACTAAACTAAAGTAACTGACACAGCACTATACTAAAATAATGGACACATCACTAATCTAAAGTAAGGGACACAGCACTAAACTAAAGTAAGGGACACAGCACTAAACTAAAGTAACTGACACAGCACTATACTAAAATAATGGACACATCACTAATCTAAAGTAAGGGACACAGCACTAAACTAAAGTAAGGGACACAGCACTAAACTAAATTAAGGGACACATCACTAATCTAAAGTAAGGGACACAGCACAAAACTAAAGTAAGGGACACAGCACTAAACTAAAGTAAGGGACACAGCACTAAACTAAAGTAAGTGACACAGCACTAAACTAAAGTAAGGGACACAGCACTAAACTAAAGTAAGGAGCACAGCACTAAATTAAAGTAACTGACACAGCCCTAAACTAAAGTAAGGGGCACAGCACTAAATTAAAGTAAAGGACACAGCACTAAAATAAAGTAAGTGGCACAGCACTAAACTAAAGTAAGTGGCACAGCACTAAACTAAAGTAAGTGACACAGCACTAAACTAAAGTAAGGGACACAACACTAAACTAAAGTAAGGGACACAGCACTAAACTAAAGTAAGGGACACAGCACTAAACTAATGTAAGGGACACAGCACTAAACTAAAGTAAGGGACACAGCACTAAACTAAAGTAAGTGACACAACACTAAATTAAAGTAAGGAATACAGCACTAAACTAAAGTAAGGGACACAAAACTAAACTAAAGTAAGGGACACAGCACTAAATTAAAGTAAGGGACACAGCACTAAATTAAAGTAAGGGGCACAGCACTAAATTAAAGTAAGGGACACATCACTAAACTAAAGTAAGGGACACAACACTAAACTAAAGTAAGGGGCACAGCACTAAACTAAAGTAAGGGGCACAGCACTAAACTAAAGTAAGTGACACAGCACTAAACTAAAGTAAGGGACACAGCACTAAAGTAAGGGACACAGCACTAAACTAAAGTAATGGACACAACACTAAACTAAAATAAGGGACAGCACTAAACTAAAGTAAGGGATAGCACTAAACTAAAGTAAGGGACAAGGAACTAAACTAAAGTAAGGGACACAGCACTAAACTAAAGTAAGGGACACAGCACTAAACTAAAGTAAGGGACACAGCACTAAACTAAAGTAAGGGACACAACACTAAACTAAAGTAAGGGACACAGCACTAAACTAAAGTAAGGGACACAGCACTAAACTAATGTAACTGACACAGCACTAAACTAAAGTAAGGGACACAGCACTAAACTAAAGTAAGAGACACAACACTAAACTAAAGTAAGGGGCACAACACTAAACTAAAGTAAGTCCCTTACTTTAGTTTAGTGCTGTGTCAGTTACTTTAGTGCTGTGTTCCTTACTTTAGTTTAGTGTTGTGTCCCTTATTTTAGTTTAGTACTGTGTCCTTTACTTTAGTTTAGTTTTGTGCCAGTTACTTTAGTTTAGTGCTGTGTCCCATACTTTAGTTTAGTGCTGTGTCAGTTACTTTAGTGCTGTGTACCTTACTTTAGTTTAGTGCTGTGTCCCTTACTTTAGTTTAGAGTTATGTCCCTTACTTTTTTAGTGTTGTGTCTCTTACTTTAGCTTAGTGTTGTGTCCCTTTCTTTAGTTTAGTATTGTGCCCCTTACTTTAGTTTAGTGTTGTGCCCCTTACTTTAGTTTAGTGCTGTTTTCCTTACTTTAGTTTAGTGCTGTTTTCCTTACTTTAATTTAGTGCTGTGCCCCTTACTTTAGTTTAGTGCTGTGTCCCTTACTTTAGTTTAGTGTTGTGTCCCTTACTTTAGTTTAGTGCTGTGCCCCTTACTTTAATTTAGTGCTGTGCCCCTTACTTTAGTTTAGTGCTGTGCCCCTTACTTTAGTTTAGTGCTGTGTCCCTTACTTTAGTTTAGTGCTGTGTCCCTTACTTTAGTTTAGTGTTGTGTCCCTTACTTTAGTTTAGTCTTGTGTCCCTTACTTTAGTTTAGTGTTGTGTCCCTTACTTTAGTTTAGTGCTGTGCCCCTTACTTTAGTTTAGTGCTGTGTCCCTTACTTTAGTTTAGTGTTGTGTCCCTTACTTTAGTTTAGTGTTGTGTCCCTTACTTTAAAGTCAAAATAGAAAAAACACCAAGAGCGCCACTTTAGATTCAAAGCAAATATTCAAATATCCTTATACAGATATTGGAATACAAAAAAGGAAATACAAGTGTATAAATACAAAAACAGAAATGTTTTAGCTAGTATAACATCATGAGCTTATTAAAACATAATCTAAAAATAGAAATACACATAAAAAAATGTGCTCTTACCAAATTATAACAGGCAAAATAGGACAAATGCAGTCCATATAGGAAAAATTTTATTTCCAATCTTGTTCCACAGTGATCCTGCTGCTCCCCCTTACTTTAGTTTAGTTTTGTGCCCTTTACTTTAGTTTAGTTTTGTGACCTTTACTTTAGTCTAGTGCTGTGTCCCTTACTTTAGTTTAGTGCTGTGTCAGTTACTTTAGTTAAGTCCTGTGTCCCTTACTTTTGTTTAGTCCTTTGTCCCTTACTTTAGTTTAGTACTGTGTTTCTTACTTTAGTTTAGTGATGTGTCCCTTACTTTAGTTTAGTGTTGTATCCCTTACTTTAGTTTAATGCTGTGTCAGTAGTGATTTCGCAAATAGTTTGCCGGCGAATAGTTCCCGGCGAACATAGCATGTTCGAACATATGCAAACGTTACTGGGCTATGTTTGTTTGGCTTTTGTGCTCATACAGGCAACAGGCTTCTTCAAGGCAATTTGACTGGATTTTTGCTGGGTGTATTCAGTGAGCTGTCTACCCCAACAGCACCGCTGGGTGCTTTTTGTTTGTGAGTATATACATTCATCTGCATTTCTGTATACTTGCTCTTGTGTTACTAGGCCATGGTGGTGCCTCTGTTCTTTTTCTGCAGAAGGGACAGCACTAAACTAAAGTAAGGGGCACAGCACTAAAGTAAAGTAAGGGGCACAGCACTAAACTAAAGTAAGGGAAACAGCACTAAACTAAAGTAAGGGACACAGCACTAAACTAAAGTAAGGGACACAGCACTAAACTAAAGTAAGGGGCACAACACTAAATTAAAGTAAGGGGCACAACACTAAACTAAAGTAAGGGGCACAGCAGTAAACTAAAGTAAGGGGCACAGCACTAAATTAAAGTAAGGGACACAGCACTAAATTAAAGTAAGGGGCACAGCACTAAATTAAAGTAAGGGACACAGCACTAAACAAAAGTAAGGGACACAGCACTAAACTAAAGTAACTGACACAGCACTATACTAAAATAATGGACACATCACTAATCTAAAGTAAGGGACACAGCACTAAACTAAAGTAAGGGACACAGCACTAAACTAAAGTAACTGACACAGCACTATACTAAAATAATGGACACATCACTAATCTAAAGTAAGGGACACAGCACTAAACTAAAGTAAGGGACACAGCACTAAACTAAATTAAGGGACACATCACTAATCTAAAGTAAGGGACACAGCACAAAACTAAAGTAAGGGACACAGCACTAAACTAAAGTAAGGGACACAACACTAAACTAAAGTAAGGGTCACAGCACTAAACTAAAGTAAGGGGCACAGCAGTAAACTAAAGTAAGGGGCACAGCACTAAATTAAAGTAAGGGTCACAGCACTAAACTAAAGTAAGGGTCACAGCACTAAACTAAAGTAAGGGACACAGCACTAAACTAAAGTAAGGGACACAACACTAAACTAAAGTAAGGGACACAGCACTAAACTAAAGTAAGTGACACAGCACTAAACTAAAATAATGGACACAACACTAAACTAAATTAAGGGACAAAACACTAATCTAAATTAAGGGACTTAACACTAAACTAAAGTAAGGGACTCAGCACTAAACTAAAGCAAGGGACACAGCACTAAACTAAAGTAAGGGACACAACACTAAACTAAAGTAAGGGACACAGCACTAAACTAAAGTAAGGGACACAGCACTAAACTAAAGTAAGTGACACAGCACTAAACTAAAGTAAGGGACACAGCACTAAACTAAAGTAAGGGACACAGCACTAAATTAAAGTAACTGACACAGCCCTAAACTAAAGTAAGGGGCACAGCACTAAATTAAAGTAAAGGACACAGCACTAAAATAAAGTAAGTGGCACAGCACTAAACTAAAGTAAGTGGCACAGCACTAAACTAAAGTAAGTGACACAGCACTAAACTAAAGTAAGGGACACAACACTAAACTAAAGTAAGGGACACAGCACTAAACTAAAGTAAGGGACACAGCACTAAACTAATGTAAGGGACACAGCACTAAACTAATGTAAGGGACACAGCACTAAACTAAAGTAAGGGACACAGCACTAAACTAAAGTAAGTGACACAACACTAAATTAAAGTAATGAATACAGCACTAAACTAAAGTAAGGGACACAAAACTAAACTAAAGTAAGGGACACAGCACTAAATTAAAGTAAGGGACACAGCACTAAATTAAAGTAAGGGGCACAGCACTAAATTAAAGTAAGGGACACATCACTAAACTAAAGTAAGGGACACAACACTAAACTAAAGTAAGGGGCACAGCACTAAACTAAAGTAAGGGCACAGCACTAAACTAAAGTAAGTGACACAGCACTAAACTAAAGTAAGGGACACAACACTAAACTAAAGTAAGGGGCACAGCACAAAAGTAAAGTAAGGGGCACAGCACTAAACTAAAGTAAGGGAAACAGCACTAAACTAAAGTAAGGGACACAGCACTAAACTAAAGTAAGGGGCACAGCACTAAATTAAAGTAAGGGGCACAACACTAAACTAAAGTAAGGGGCACAGCAGTAAACTAAAGTAAGGGGCACAGCACTAAATTAAAGTAAGGGACACAGCACTAAATTAAAGTAAGGCGCACAGCACTAAATTAAAGTAAGGGACATAGCACTAAACAAAAGTAAGTGACACAGCACTAAACTAAAGTAACTGACACAGCACTATACTAAAATAATGGACACATCACTAATCTAAAGTAAGGGACACAGCACTAAACTAAAGTAAGGGACACAGCACTAAACTAAATTAAGGGACACATCACTAATCTAAAGTAAGGGACACAGCACTAAACTAAAGTAAGGGACACAGCACTAAACTAAAGTAAGGGACACAACACTAAACTAAAGTAAGGGTCACAGCACTAAACTAAAGTAAGGGGCACAGCAGTAAACTAAAGTAAGGGGCACAGCACTAAATTAAAGTAAGGGTCACAGCACTAAACTAAAGTAAGGGACATAACACTAAACTAAAGTAAGGGACTCAGCACTAAACTAAAGTAAGGGACACAGCACTAAACTAAAGTAAGGGACACAACACTAAACTAAAGTAAGGGACACAGCACTAAACTAAAGTAAGTGACACAGCACTAAACTAAAGTAAGGGACACAGCACTAAACTAAAGTAAGGAGCACAGCACTAAATTAAAGTAACTGACAAAGCCCTAAACTAAAGTAAGGGGCACAGCACTAAACTAAAGTAAGTGGCACAGCACTAAACTAAAGTAAGGGACACAACACTAAACTAAAGTAAAGGACACAGCACTAAACTAAAGTAAGTGACACAGCACTAAACTAAAGTAAGGGACACAACACTAAACTAAAGTAAGGGACACAGCACTAAACTAAAGTAAGGGACACAGCACTAAACTAATGTAAGGGACACAGCACTAAACTAAAGTAAGGGACACAGCACTAAACTAAAGTAAGTGACACAACACTAAATTAAAGTAAGGAATACAGCACTAAACTAAAGTAAGGGACACAAAACTAAACTAAAGTAAGGGACACAGCACTAAACTAAAGTAAGGGACACAGCACTAAACTAAAATAAGGGACACAACACTAAATTAAAGTAAGGGGCACAGCACTAATCTAAAGTAAGGGACACAACACTAAACTAAAGTAAGGGACACAGCACTAAACTAAAGTAAGGGGCACAGCACTAAATTAAAGTAAGGGATACAGCACTAAACTAAAGTAAGGGACACAAAACTAAACTAAAGTAAGGAACACAGCACTAAACTAAACTAAGGGACACAGCACTAAACTAAAATAAGGGACACAACACTAAACTAAAGTAAGGGGCACAGTACTAAACTAAAGTAAGGGACACAACACTAAACTAAAGTAAGGGGCACAGCACTAAATTAAAGAAAGGGGCACAGCACAAAATTAAAGTAATGGGCACAGCACTAAATTAAAGTAAGGGATACAGCACTAAACTAAAGTAAGGGACACAAAACTAAACTAAAGTAAGGGACACAGCACTAAACTATAGTAAGGGACACAAAACTAAAGTAAAGTAATGGGCACAGCACTAAATTAAAGTAAGGGATACAGCACTAAACTAAAGTAAGGGACACAAAACTAAACTAAATTAAGGGACACAGCACTAAACTAAAGTAAGGGACACAACAGTAAACTAAAGTAAGGGGCACAGCACTAAATTAAAGTAAGGGATACAGCACTAAACTAAACTAAGGGACAAAGCACTAAACTAAATTAGATGACACAGCACTAAACTAAAGTAAGGGACACAGCCCTAAAGTAAACTAAACTAAGGGACAAAGCACTAAACTAAATTAGCTGACACAGCACTAAACTAAAGTAAGGGACACAGCCCTAAACTAAATTAGCTGACACAGCACTAAACTAAATTAGCTGACACAGCACTAAACTAAAGTAAGGGATACAGCACTAAAGTAAGGGACAAAGCACTAAACTAAATTAGCTGACACAGCACTAAACTAAAGTAAGGGACACAGCCCTAAACTAAATTAAGGGACACAGCACTAAACTAAAGTAAGGGACACAGCACTAAACTAAAGTAAGGGACACAGCACTAAAGTAAGGGACAAGGCACTAAACTAAAGTAAGGGACAAGGCACTAAACTAAAGTAAGGGATACAGCACTAAACTAAAGTAAGGGACACAGCACTAAAGTAAGGGACACAGCACTAAACTAAAGTAATGGACACAACACTAAACTAAAATAAGGGACAGCACTAAACTAAAGTAAGGGATAGCACTAAACTAAAGTAAGGGACAAGGAACTAAACTAAAGTAAGGGACACAGCACTAAACTAAAGTAACTAACACAGAACTAAACTAAAGTAAGGGACACAGCACTAAACTAAAGTAAGGGACACAACACTAAACTAAAGTAAGGGACACAACACTAAACTAAAGTAAGGGACACAGCACTAAACTAAAGTAAGGGACACAGCACTAAACTAATGTAACTGACACAGCACTAAACTAAAGTAAGAGACACAACACTAAACTAAAGTAAGGGGCACAACACTAAACTAAAGTAAGTCCCTTACTTTAGTTTAGTGCTGTGTCAGTTACTTTAGTGCTGTGTTCCTTACTTTAGTTTAGTGTTGTGTCCCTTATTTTAGTTTAGTACTGTGTCCTTTACTTTAGTTTAGTTTTGTGCCAGTTACTTTAGTTTAGTGCTGTGTCCCATACTTTAGTTTAGTGCTGTGTCAGTTACTTTAGTGCTGTGTACCTTACTTTAGTTTAGTGCTGTGTCCCTTACTTTAGTTTAGAGTTATGTCCCTTACTTTTTTAGTGTTGTGTCTCTTACTTTAGCTTAGTGTTGTGTCCCTTTCTTTAGTTTAGTATTGTGCCCCTTACTTTAGTTTAGTGTTGTGCCCCTTACTTTAGTTTAGTGCTGTTTTCCTTACTTTAGTTTAGTGCTGTTTTCCTTACTTTAGTCTAGTGTTGTGTCCCTTTCTTTAGTTTAGTATTGTGCCCCTTACTTTAGTTTAGTGTTGTGCCCCTTACTTTAGTTTAGTGCTGTTTTCCTTACTTTAGTTTAGTGCTGTTTTCCTTACTTTAATTTAGTGCTGTGCCCCTTACTTTAGTTTAGTGCTGTGTCCCTTACTTTAGTTTAGTGTTGTATCCCTTACTTTAGTTTAGTGCTGTGCCCCTTACTTTAATTTAGTGCTGTGCCCCTTACTTTAGTTTAGTGCTGTGCCCCTTACTTTAATTTAGTGATGTGCCACTTACGTTATATTAGTGCTGTGTCCCTTACTTTAGTTTAGTGCTGTGTCCCTTACTTTAGTTTAGTGCTGTGTCCCTTACTTTAGTTTAGTGTTGTGTCCCTTACTTTAGTTTAGTGTTGTGTCCCTTACTTTAGTTTAGTGTTGTGTCCCTTACCTTACTTTAGTTTAGTGCTGTGCCCCTTACTTTAGTTTAGTGCTGTGTCCCTTACTTTAGTTTAGTGTTGTGTCCCTTACTTTAGTTTAGTGTTGTGTCCCTTACTTTAAAGTCAAAATAGAAAAAACACCAAGAGCGCCACTTTAGATTCAAAGCAAATATTCAAATATCCTTATACAGATATTGGAATACAAAAAAGGAAATACAAGTGTATAAATACAAAAACAGAAATGTTTTAGCTAGTATAACATCATGAGCTTATTAAAACATAATCTAAAAATAGAAATACACATAAAAAAATGTGCTCTTACCAAATTATAACAGGCAAAATAGGACAAATGCAGTCCATATAGGAAAATTTTTATTTCCAATCTTGTTCCACAGTGATCCTGCTGCTCCCCCTTACTTTAGTTTAGTTTTGTGACCTTTACTTTAGTCTAGTGCTGTGTCCCTTACTTTAGTTTAGTGCTGTGTCAGTTACTTTAGTTAAGTCCTGTGTCCCTTAATTTTGTTTAGTCCTTTGTCCCTTACTTTAGTTTAGTGCTGTGTTTCTTACTTTAGTTTAGTGCTGTCCCTTACTTTAGTTTAGTGTTGTGTCCCTTACTTTAGTTTAATGCTGTGTCAGTAGTGATGTCGCAAATAGTTTGCCGGCGAATAGTTCCCGGCGAACATAGCATGTTCGAACATATGCAATGTTCGATCCGCCCCCTGTTCGTCATCATTGAGTAAACTTTGACCCTCCCAGACCTTCGCACCTCCTGGACAGCATCCATTTTAGATTCATTCGGACGCTGCATTCTTAGTGAGGGACAGTGTAGCTGCTGCTGATTTAATAGGGAAATCGATAGCTAGGCTAGTGTATTCAGTGTCCACTACAGTCCTGAAGGACTCATCTGATCTCTGCTATAAGGACAGCACCCCAAAAAGTCCTTTTTAGGGCTAGAACATCAGTCTGCTTTTTTTTTTTCTGTGTAATCTAATTGCAGTTGCCTGCCTGCCAGCGTGTGTGTCAGGCTCACAGCATATACTGTGCCCACTTGCCCAGTGCCACCACTCATATCTGGTGTGGCAGGTGGTGGGGGTTGGTCTGTGGGGGGGGGAGCTACACTACAGAAAAAAAAAACAAAAAAACAGAAAAAACTACTTTTTTTTGCAAACTGGGTACTGGCAGACAGCTGCCAGTACCCAATATGGCTGCCAATAAGGCAGATGGGGAGGGTTAGAGAGCTGTTTTTGGGGGGATCGGGGAGGTTGGGGGCTAAGGGGGGATGCTACACCACAGCATATGTAAATATGCTAAAAAAAATTAAAAAAAATGTAAAAACCTTTTATTTTAGTACTGGCAGACTTTCTGCCAGTACTTAAGTTGGCGGGGACAATTGTGGGGTGGGGGAGGGAAGGAAGCTGTTTGGGAGGGATCAGGGGGTCTGATGTGTCAGGTGGGAGGCTGATCTCTACACTAAAGCTAAAATTAACCCTGCAAACTCCCTACAAACAACCTAATTGACCCCTTCACTGCTAGCCATAATACACGTGTGATGCGCAGCAGCATTTAGCAGCCTTCTAATTACCAGAAAGCAATGCCAAAGTCATATATGTCTGCTATTTCTGAACAAAGGGGATCCCAGAGAAGCATTTACAACCATTTGTGCTATAATTGCACAAGCTGTTTGTAAATAATTTCAGTGAGAAACCTAAAATTGCGAAAAAAATTGTTTTTTTTTAAATTTGATCACATTTGGCGGTGAAATGGTGGCATTAAATATACCAAAATGGGCCTAGATCAATACTTTGGGTTGTCTACTACACTACACTTAAGCTAAAATTAACTCTACAAGCTCCCTACATGCTCCCTAATAAACCCCTTCACTGCTGGGCATAAAACACGTGTGGTGCGCAGTGGCATTTAGCAGCCTTCTAATTACCAAAAAGCAACGCCAAAGCCATATAAGTCTGCTATTTCTGAACAAAGGGGATCCCAGAGAAGCATTTACAACCATTTATGCCATAATTGCATAAGTTGTTTGTAAATAATTTCTGTGAGAAACCTAAAGTTTGTGAAAAAGTGAAATTTTTTTTTTATTTGATCGCATTTGGCGGTGATCAAATCAATAAATGAAGATATACAGGCTAGTTCTATGAAATTTGATACATATAACCTAGGCCTTAGGAACAAGTCCAATTTTGTACCTAATTCAGGTGTTGAAACATACATTAAGCTGGTACAATCTGATATTAAAAAAATGTATGTTAATATGAAACCAATAGTTGAAAACAATATTACCCCATCAGAACGTAAAGCCCTTAGAGATCTAGCCAGCAACACTGCAATCACCATCAAAAATGACGATAAAGGCGGAGCAGTGGTTGTGCTTGATAGGCAATATTACATACAGGAAATCCTTACACAACTTTCTGATGATGGTATCTATCTAATATTGGACCATGATCCACTCCCTGAAATACGAAAATAATTTTTTTTCACTGTTGACAAAGCGTTAAAAAATGGATCTATCACTAAAGACTTAGCAACATTTTTAATAAAAAAAGATCCAATCACTCCGGTGTTTTATACAACACCAAAAATTCATACAAATTTAAAGGAGCCCCCTGAGAGGCCAATTGTGGCGAGCACAGAATCTGTGTTTTCAAATGTTGCAGTCTTTCTTGATAGAATCCTTAACCCCATTGCAAAGAATCAGAAATCTTTTTTAAAAGATACAGGGGATTTTTTGGGAAAGATCAAAGAAATTGATATCAATGAGACAGATATTTTATTTTATTTAGACATTGTGAGTCTCTACACCCCCATGAGGCAGGGGTACAGGCAGTTTTAGAGTCACTAAAGTCAATTGAAACATACACAAACTTACAATGTTCATTTATAGAAGATATGCTTAACATTATTCTATATCTAAATTACTTCCTATTTCAAGACACATACTACATACAATAAAAAGGAACGGCAATGGGCTCCAATGTGGCCCCTTCATACGCCAATATCTTTGTGAGCCAATATGAAAAAAAGTTTGTATACACCAATACTTATTATTCAACGCACTGTAAAGTGTGGCTTAGATTTATAGATGATATCTTTGGCTTATGGAGGGGCACAGAGGAGTCCCTTAAGCTTTTAGTAGAAGAATTAAATTGTAATATAGGCTGTCTGAAATGTACCCTTTGTTTTTCCAATGACAGAGTTAGTTATCTAGACACATGGGTATATAAACAAAATATTAATTTGGTTACTGATTTGTATTGTAAACCAACGGACCGCAATACAATACTTCACTATGATAGCTTTCATCCAGAACGAGTATTTAACTCTATTCCCAAGAGCCAGTGCCTTAGGACAGTTAGAAATGTGAAAGACCCAAAGCTACAGGAGAAAAGAATGAGACAAATGGCCAAAAAATTTCTAGAGAGAGGCTATCCCCTTGCAGTCATTGAGAAATGTGAGCAAACAGTAAAAGAGGAGAGAATAGGGCATAAAAAAACAAAAAAAGACAAAACTAAAAATCAATGATACAAAAAAGAGAGAAATTAATGGTCTCTTTACTTGTGATACCAACTATGTAGTATATGTCTTGAAATGCCCATGTGGGCGGAGTTATGTAGGGGAGACTATTAACCCTATCAGAGACAGAATAAGTGCCCACAAATCTTCAATAAGATGCAAAGACATGACACTACCTGTCTCATCACACTTTATCACTGCAGGCCACACAGTTAGCCAGCTAAGGTTTCAGGTCATAGACCATATCCCTAAGCAAAGAAGAGGAGGCAATAGAGAGCTGTTACTTATAAAAAAAGAAGTTTGGTGGATACAAAATTTGAAAACTCTATATCCAAATGGATTAAACAAGGATTATGATCTGCATTTGTTTTTATAGTTGTTTTTAATTATCTGTGTAATATAGTTTTTTCTCAAGTGATGTCAAAAATCTAAAAATATAAAGATTAAAAAGAATCAATAGGAATATTAAGGCTTTGATAAATGTAAGTTATTATGTTGGAACCTGACCGGTTGGGGGTACCATAAAAAAAAATTCTGTTGGCATAATTCACTGCAATCAATTAAGCCACACCCTATGCACAGATGGTATATAAGGGAGAAATCTGTTCTTAATCCATAGCATGAGGAAGGCCCCAAGAGGCTCGAAACGTCGCTATGTTTTTATCCTGATGTTGTTCTAAATAAAGAAGAAGTTTTTTTAAAAGATTGTGCTGTTGCCATTATCTATTTTTTGGAATTATGTATGGGAGGATGGCAGGCCTCCAAGGCAAACGTGCACTCTAAAGGTAAAATTGCAAAAAGTGATACTCCTTGAGAGAGAAAAGGAAAATAGTGCTGGACTGTCTGCTATATTTGTTTTATATATATATATAGGTATAGAAATATATTGTACAAAATACCATCAGTTTTTTATAAAGAAATATCTATTTAGGAAGAAATAGAACATTCTCTGCTATGTTAAGAAAATTGGAATGTGAAATACTATATTCATATTTACATGCAGGGTTAGTGCAAATGAGACTATGCTATTGGGTTTTCTACTTTTTATGTTCCATTGGTTTAGCGCTCATTCAAAAACAGTTTACTTCCAACTTGTAATATGGTTGCAACCCAACTAGCAAAAAAAAGCTTACTTCTAGCGGAGTTAGCACTCTCATGGTAGCGGTAAATAGCGCTCCACTTGTAATCTGGCCCTGAATTTCTGAATGAAACAATGTCCTTCCTTTTCTGTTAAAAGTCCAAATATTAAAGTCTGTATAACAGTCCAACAATAACCTTGCAAAATAAACCTTCCATTTTGGCAGAAATCATCTTAAAGGAACAGTCTAGTCAAAATTACAATTTCATGATTCAGATAGTGCATGCAATTTTAAACAACTTTCGAGTTTTAATTAACTAGAGGATATTAGTTCATGTGTGACATATAGATGACATTGTGGTCATGCACGTGGAGTTGCCTAGGAGTCAGCACTGATTAGCTAAAGTGCAAGTCTGTCAAAAGAACTGAAATAAGGGGACAGTCTGCAGAGGCTTAGATACAAAGTAATCAGAGAGATAAACAGTATATTTATATTACTGTGTTGGTTATGCAAAACTGGGGAATGGGTGATAAAGGGATTATCTATCTTTTTAAATAGTACAATTTCTTTTATATATAGATATGCCTACAAATCTACAATCTGTTTATATCAATACCTATAATCATGTGTATATATATATATATATATATATATATATATGTGTGTGTGTGTGTGTAAAAAAATATATACTGTATATATATATATATATATATATATATATATATATATATCAAAATAACAAGAGTATTACATTGAGCAATGATACTTTTTTATTAGACTAACTATATTATAAGATGACAAGCTTTCGGAAGAATGTCTTCCTTTTTCTAGTCTGAAGCAATACTGACCAATTTGATGGAATTTACAGATTATATCTTAAAACATAGGCTAAAAAGACAAAGTGTTACAGAGGTCTGAATGCAGGGGGAGGAGGGGGTGTCGTAAAAATCATGATGGGGGTTTAGGAGACAGAGGCAGACAGTGTCAGTAAAGGATAACAGACAGGGGAAATATATGGTAATACACACAGCATATACTGACATAAAGTTATGTATCAACATTGAATCAATATGAATAAAGATGGGAAATTAGGTATTCAGGGGAATATAAAATAGTCAAAAAGGGAAAAAGAAAAAAAGGGGAATAATAATAATGACAAAGTGTGGACATAGGCTTACCTGTGTACCTATGCATAGAGAGTGTGGAATATACAATGTAAGTGACTACAGCATATGAAAGTATATTACAAAAAAATTGATAATGGGTTAAGAAACCAGAGTTCACATTTAGTCCAAAATTAAACAAGTTGAAGTGCATTATCATTTTCATTTCAAAGGTTTTTCTTTCCATGGTGTTTTTGAAGTTGCCTCTGAGAATTTTGATTTTGAGGTTTTGGATGGAATGGTCAGGTTGGGTGAAATGGTGACCAACAGGGGTGCTGTATTTTGTTTCACAGTGGTTTTTGATTGAGTGTCTGTGTAAGTTTATCTGAAGGTGCACTTTTTGGCTTGTTTCTCCAGTATAGCATCCCACTTCACATGCAGTGCAATGTATCATGTATACCACATTTGCAGATTTACATGAATATGCCCCTTTAATGTTATAGGATTTGCTCTTGTGATTAGCTGTGTTGCTTTCACAATTGTGTTGACATAGTTTGCAGAGAGCTTTGTTGCAGCGATTGGCTTTCTGAGTACCAGTTTCTGTTTTAGGTTGGGTGGTTGTCTGAGTGCCAGGATAGGGGATTTTGGAAATATTTTTTTGAGTGTGGGATCCTCTAAGAGTAGTGGCTGTAAGTCTTTTATGATTTTTTGTATTCCTTCTACAGCAGGGTTATATTTGACTACTACTGGGATACCCGATATGTTTTTCTTCTCCCTGTATTGTGGCAAGTGTTCATGTGGGGTATTGAGGGCAGAGTTAATTTGTTTGTTTATAACCATTGTTTTGTAACCTTTTTCTCTAAATGATTGGGACAGTGTGATGAGGCGTTTGTCACAGTCCTTGGTGTCTGAGCAAATTCTGTGCTATCTGGTGGCCTGACTGTAGATTATGGATTTTTTAATGTGATTGGGGTTGGAGCTGGAGCTGTGGAGATAGCTGCATCTATCTGTTGGTTTCCTGTATACAGATGAGTGTAATTTGTCATTTGTGATGGATATTGTTGAATCCAGGAAGCTGACAAAGTCTCTAGAAAAGTCAATTTTAAGCTTGATTGATGCATGAAATAGATTAAATAGCTCTGCTTCTTAGCAAAGAGATCAAACTACAAAAGGATTAAATACATAAGGATATTTGAGTTATTTCAGAAAGGTGGTAGACCTGAACTGTGAATTAGTTTCACTACAGAAATTGAATAGTTAAAGGTGGTAGACCTGAACTGTGAATTAGTTTCACTACAGAAATTGAATAGTTAAAGGTTTGAGTTAATTTACATTCTTTTGTATTCTGGTTTTTAGTATTGCAATTAGATAACAATTAGATTGTTTGCATAGGTGAGCAATTAGGAGGGACCCCACCCTATCTTTCTGAGGGTATCAGGGGCGGACTGAGACCAACCAGGGCCCCCGGGCAAATGTGTGGCAGGGCCCCCCACTTCCTTTGCTCCACCTAGCGACCTCTTCTGCCCCTCCTCCACCATATTGCCCCTCCCACTTCCCTTGCCCCTCCCACCTCATAAGCCCCTCCCCACCACGTTTTTAATTGCCATATAAGAAACAATTTTTTCCTTAAATATTTTAAATAAGAACTAAATATTGTAAATTAACAAGTGCTTGTGCCAAAAAAAAATCTCCAAGCCTATATGCACTACAGTATGGAGCAAAAAGTATTGAGGGTCAGACAAGGGGTTAAAATCACTTCTGTTTACTTTTTACTAGCAGCTAAAGAGATAAAGTCATTAATTTGTATGTTACTGGCAGCCATGGGGTAAAATTACTGATTAGTTATCAAAAATATACATAATGGCATTAACATTGGGGCTAAGGTAGTGTTGTTAGGTTGGACATTGTTAGTCAACTATCACTGTGCGTATCACAGATTGTCCAGTATATTGATGGAGGACATCTGGAGTCTGGTGAGGATAGTGATAAAAAAACACCTTTAAGTTTAACTTACCCTGGGGCATGTGAGGCTTGGTTGAAAAGAAAATTTTAAATAAGGGAGTTATATGGTCTTTTAAATGGACAGAAAATAAACTGTACAACAGCAACCAAGAATAAATTGTGAAAATCTCCTGTTTGATATTCAGTCATCAAATACTCTGCTGAATCATGAATAACATATATCTGTATTAAAGGGATATAAAACCCAATTTTTTTCTTTCATGATTCAGATAGAAAATATAATTTTAAACAACTTTCAAATTTACTTCTGCTATAAAATTGTTTGTTTTTTTGTTATCCTTTGTTGAAAAGCTGGGATGTACGCTCATTAGTGTGCACGTGTCTACAGCACTATGTGGCAGCAGTTTTACAACAATGTTATACATTAGCAGGAGCACTACATGGCAGCACTATTTCCTGTCATGTAGTGCTTCAGGCATGTGCATGCTACCTACCTAGGTATCCCTTCAACAAAGAATAACATAAGAACAAAACAAATTTGATAATAAAAGTAAATTTGAAACTTTTTTAAAATTACATTATCTATCTCAGTGTTTCCCAACCGTGCGCAGTCCTCAAGTACCCCCAACAGGCCTGGTTTTCATTATAGCTGAACCAGTACACAGGGGAAATAATCAGCTGATCAGTAACCATGGTATCTAACCTGCTCTCATCCATCAGCTGATTATTTCACCTGTGCTCTAGTTCAGCTATAATGAAAACCAGAACTGTTGGGGGTACTTGAGGACCGGGGTTGGGAAACACTGAGTCTATCTGAATAATGAAAGAAACATTTTGGGCTCAATGTCCCTTTAATGTGATATTATAATGAGTCAGACATGTTTCTAAAAACACAAAGCAGCACTTGCTTAATTGTAACCTCTTCCTTGCCACTGATTAAAATACAGAAATGGCAATGAATAAAGATGCTACTAAAACACATAAACAGGCTTATCTTTATGTTAATTCATGGGACGGTAAAAACCCCTTTGTGCTCTAATAATATTATTTTACACTCACATTTAACCCTTAGCCAGAGATGACTGCACAGCTGCTAAAAGCTTGTTTTATGGAATGACAACTAACCAGGGTGCTGCCTCTTTAAAGGGACACTAAACATTTGACTTCTAAAATAAAACCCTTAATGTATGCTTAAAGGAAGCTGCAGCACTGATATGAAAGATCTTATGCTGCAGTTTATGTTGATAATTTGTTACTTAAACACTATTTTATTTACATCATTTCTAAGTAAAAAAAAAAAACATTTATTCTTTACACTTTATTACACTTTTTAGATTTCCTAAACTGAGTCAGTGGCAGAGGTGCACAGCAAAGGGCAGGGTTATAAATCTAAACAAGCTCCGGGGTGACAGGCTCAATAAAAGTGAAAGCAGTCTGAATAACTTCCTGCATATACTTATTCCTGGAGATTTATTCAATAAAATAATTGTTTTTATTTTCAAACACCTACATTACTGTATGTAAAGCATTATCCATTAAACGTTTTTTACTTATTGTGTAGATGTATAAAAATAAAAACAAATATTTTATTAGATAAATCTCCAGGTAGTATATGCCACATGTGTGTTATTTAGACTGCTTTCTTTCACTTCCAGTCTTCCACCCACGGAGCCTCTCTCACCCTCCCTCCCTCTCCCCGGACTCGGAGCTTGTTTACTTTTTAAATTTATAACCCTGCAGACAGGATCGCTGCCTTATCCTTCAGTGCCTGTGTAGTGCAAGTTTCTTACTTGATAGTTGCTTGCCTCCTGCTCGCCTGAGTGACCACCAGCAACCTCAACCAAGACCACGTGTCCCCACTCATCTATGCCCCGCAGTGCAGCCAGCCTCTTCTAACTGCTGTGTGCGCACGGCTCCTCTACCTAGCCTAGCTATATATGCTAGGCCAGGCCAGACTTGTCGACCCCCACTAACTTGTCAAACTCTTCTCCACCGGTACCAATGCACACGTGATTGCGCCCCCCCCCCCATTTTGCAGTCCGGAATGCAAAGCAAAAATAAAAAAATATATATTCTAAAAAAAATATATTACTACATTTTAATATAAAAAAATCTTGCAGCAGCATGATGAATGGGCCATGGGGCCCCCTAAGGTGCTGGGCCCTCGGGCAAGGGCCGATTTGCCCGACTTGTCAGTCCGCCCCTGGAGGGTATTTAAAGAGATCTGTTTAGCTCTGCTAAACATTTAGCTCTGCTTCTTAGCAAAGAGATCAAACTACAAAAGGATTAAATACATAAGGATATTTGAGTTATTTCAGGAGTTATTCAGGGTTATTCAGGCTTATTCAGTAGAAAATAATACTTATATTTTTCTTATTGTTAAAGTGTTGCATAGTTTAAAATGTCTCAGATACAGTGCAATGGGTGTTTTGCACTTTTTAATCGTTCTACTTTTTGGAGATTTAGGGGCTGTCCTGTTTGTAAGCAGTTTTCCCTGTTAAGGGAGGAAATAGCTAAACTTCAAGCTAAGGTAAGTAACATACCTGTTACCTCTACAAAGCTGCCTCAGCAAGAAGCCCCTCTACCCCAGAGATCAGCAAGGAGAGGCAGATGGATCACTGTAGGCTCTGGAAGAATTAGAACAGTAGACCAGAAGCATTGCCCACAACCTCTGCCATTGCAAAACTCCTATGCTGCTCTTGCCGAATACACTTGTGATGAGGAGATTGCTGTTTCTGAGCCCTCTGAAGCTGTAACAGGTAATTTAAATCTATTGGCACCTGATTCTCCAGGTAACATAACACAGGAAAGAACTGCAGATGTGTTTTTGAGAAAAAGACTGTTAGTGGGTGACTCTATTTTGAGGAATGTGTATTTAGGTGAAAGTAAAGGAGAAACAAGGGAGGTTAGATGTCTTCCAGGAGCTACTGCTCACAGGGATAAGAATCGTATTTTGAGAATTGTTAAGGCAGCAGAAAAGGGAAGTGAGTTAGATGTGATTGTACATTTAGGAACAAATGATCTGGCTAGTAATCATGTTGCTGCTGTTCAGAAAGAGTTTTGTGACCTAGGTAATCATTTAGAGACTGTGGCATCAACTCTATCATTTTCTGCTATTTTACCTGTGTATGACCAGGAAGCAGGAAAGATGGAGCGGATAACAACATTTAATTCTTGGTTAGATAAGTGGTGCAGGGAACGAGGATTTGGTTTTATTGGCCATTATAGCTCTGTTTGGAAAGATACTAGGTTATTTAGGAGAGATGGCTTGCATTTGGATGCTAAAGGAACAGAGTATCTGGGAGAGGAGTTCAAATACTTTATTAGAAATCATTTAAACTAATAAAGGGGGGTAGCATTAATATATCCACCTGCCCCCCACAGCATGCCAAAACTGTTAGTCCAAGTAACAATTCTAGAAATTCTAGTAGAAAAATTCTTCGTGCCATGAGCACAAATGCTCGCAGCTTAGGAAATAAATTACCTGAACTCATTTCAATAATGACTAGGGACAACTTGGATTTAGTAGCTATAACAGAAACATGGTACAATGATTTGCATGACTGGGACATAGTCATACCTGGATACAGGTTATTTAAAAAGAACAGAGTAGGAAAGAAAGGTGGAGGAGTTGCTTTGTATGTAAATGAAAATATAAAGGTTACTGAAATTGTAGGAACAAATGATGAGGTGGAAAGTATTTGGGTGACTTTGGAAATTGGAGATAAAAATGTTTTTAGAATAGGGGTTGTATATAGGCCTCCATTGCAGGATGAAAAACTGGACAATCTGTTATTAGATGAAATAACCAAAATGACCATGAAGGGTAAGGTTATAGTACTGGGGGACTTTAATTTGCCAGATATAGACTGGAAGATTCCTTCTGCTAGATCGGCTAGAAGCAGGTATATTCTTGAATCTCTGCTAGGGGAATCACTTGAACAATTAGTCAAGGAACCAACTCGTAAGGAAGCTATATTAGATCTAATACTTACAAACAGTGATACAGTTTCAGATGTGTCTGTAGGTGAGAACTTAGGATCCAGTGATCATCAATCTGTTTGGTTTAGTATTCATGTTCAGGAACTGTACACCCAGACTAAAACAAAAGTTTTAGACTTTAGGACGGCAGATTTTTCATTAATGGGAGAATACCTAAAAAACTATATAAAGGGGAAAAATCTTATTACAGGGGTTCAAGAACAGTGGGAATTTGTGAAAGGTGCCATTTTAGATGCAACCGCACACTGTATTAGACATGTCTGTAAAAGTAAAAGAAAGCGGAAACCAATTTGGTTTTCCAAAGAAGTAGCACATGCTGTAAAGACAAAAAAGATAGCTTATAAAAATTACAGACACACACAAGCAGATGATGATATGAAAATATGGAGACTCCAACAAAAAAAGACTAAGCAGTTAATTAGGAAGGTTAAAGCTGATGCAGAAGAGAAGATAGCACAGTCAGTAAAACATGGGGACAAAACATTCTTTAGATATATCAGTGAAAGAAGAAAAAATAAGGTAGGAATAGTAAAATTGAAATCAGTTGATGGTAGAATAATAGAAGGAGATAAGCAGATTGCAGACTGTCTCAATGATTACTTCTGTTCTGTTTTCACTAAAGATTGTGAAGATACAATGTCTACATTAAGGGATGCTATGCAAAATAGAAACAAGCTTAACAGTAATCTTTTTACAGAGGATGAGGTTTTGTTAGCATTATCAAAAATAAATGTTACAAAGGCAGTGGGTCCTGATAATATTCATCCAAGGGTTTTAAAAGAACTTCGTTCAGTGCTAACTGTCCCATTAACTGATCTGTTTAATCAGTCACTATTAACAGGAGCTGTCCCAGATGATTGGAGAATAGCAAATGTAATACCTCTTCATAAAAAGGGCAGTAGAGAAGAATCTGGCAACTACAGGCCAGTTAGTTTAACTTCAGTAGTAGGGAAATTAATGGAAAGCCTCTTAAAGGAAAGAATTATGACTTACATAAAGACAAACAATTTAGAGGACCAAAATCAGCATGGTTTTACTTCAGGGAGATCATGTCAGACTAATCTAATTGACTTCTTTGATTATGTAACAAAAGTATTAGACAAGGGAGGAGCAGTTGATGTAGCATATCTAGATTTCAGCAAAGCATTTGACACCGTCCCACACAATAAACTTATTCACAAACTATATCTCCTTGGTCTAGATTCAAAAATTGTGAACTGGGTGGAATGCTGGCTTAAGGACAGAAAACAAAGTGTCTTAGTAAATGGAGTTCATTCAGCAGAGGGGGCTGTTACTAGTGGTGTTCCTCAGGGGTCAGTTCTGGGGCCTGTTTTGTTTAACATATTTATCTGCGATATCAGCAAAGGGCTACAGGGGAAAGTATGTCTCTTTGCAGATGATACAAAAATTTGCAACAGAGTGGATGTTCCAGGGGGGGTAGACAAAATGAGAAGTGATATACAACAATTGGAGGATTGGACAAACGACTGGGATCTAAAGTTTAACACAGCAAAGTGTAAAATAATGCATTTAGGGAAGAAAAATCCAAATGTTAATTACAGACTCAATGACACTTTACTGACTGTTACAGACGAGGAACAGGACTTGGGAATTATTATTTCAGATGATTTAAAACTTAGTAAACAATGTAGTAAGGCAGCGAGTAAGGCTAGCAGAATGCTTGGATGTATTGGTAGAGGTATTGCAGCAGAAATAGTAAGGTTCTTATGCCACTATATAGATCATTAGTTAGGCCTCATCTTGAGTATTGTGTGCAGTTCTGGAGGCCATATCTTCAGAAGGATATTAACAAACTTGAATCTGTGCAAAGGAGGGCTACCAAAATGGTACATGGTCTAAAAAATAAAACTTACCAGGATAGGCTCAATGACCTAAATATGTATAGCTTAGAGGAGAGAAGGGAAAGAGGTGATATGATAGCAACTTTCAAGTACATTAAAGGGTTTAGTAAAACTGAGGCTGTGGGTATTTTACATAAAATGGAAAATTCAAGAACAAGGGGTCATGAGCTCAAGCTAAAGGGTAGTAGATTCAGGAGTAATTTGAGGAAGCACTTCTTTACAGAAAGAGTGATTGATTTATGGAATAAACTTCCTCAAGAGGTAGTAGCAACAAACACTGTGGGGGACTTTAAAAATGCATGGGACAAGCATAGGGCTATCCTACGAACTAGATAAGTTTATACTGTTAGGTAAGGTGGGGCAGACTTGCTGGGCCTATGGCTCTTATCTGCCGTCAATATCTATGTTTCTATGTTTTAAATGATTTATGAAAATGTTCTAGGTTTTTTCTCCTTCTGTCCAAATGATGAAAATATCATCTATGTAGCAAAAGTATTTGAAGGGTTTGTGAGGGTAAATGGCTTGGAATCTCTGTTCTACATCAGCCATGAAGAGGTTTGCATACTGTGGTGCCATTTTGATGCCCATGACTGTTCCCATGGTTTGTAAATAGATGGAGTTATTGAAGATGAAATAATTGTGGGTGAGTATAAATTATGTAAGTTTACTGACTGTAGAAGCACTATATGTCTGAAAGAAAGTTTATGTAGGCATCAATACCATCTTTATGTGGAATATTGCTGTACAGGGATTCCACATCCATTGTCACAAGTATTTTCTGGCAATTCTGTTATCTGGCTGATTTTGTTAAGAAAATCAGTGGTGTATTTTATAAAGCGAGTGGTGTTAATAACTAAGGGCTTAAGAATACTCACCTCCCTCTCTTCTTCCCTCACCCCCATACTCACACACATTGTCAACCTCTCCTTAGCACTGATATATTTCCCTCATCTCTAAAACATGCACTGGTCACACCTATCCTCAAAAAACCTTCCCTTGGTCCAACCTCCCCATCCAACTACCATCCTATTTCCCTACTCCCTCTTGCTTCAAAGCTCCTTGAAAAGATAGTATATGCACGTCTATCCCATTTCCTTACACTAAACTCTCTTCTTGACCCACTGCAATCTGGATTTCATCCCCATCACTCCACAGAGACAGCAATTGTGAAGATTACCAATGACCTACTTACAGCAAAATCCAAAGGCCATTTCTTTCTGCTTATCCTCTTTGATCTATCAGCAGCCTTTGACACTGTTGACCACCCTCTTTTGCTCCAAACCCTCCAATCCTTTGGCATCTGTGACACAGCTCTCTTGTGGTTCTCTTCCTATCTATCTAACCGTACCTTTAGTGTAGCCTTCTCTGGAGCATCTTCTACCCCATTACCCTTTCTGTTGCGGTACTTCAAGGCTCTGTCCTTGGTCCTTTTCTATTTTCAATCTAAACGTCATCCTTTGGTTCCTTAATAAAGTCCTGCGGGTTTCAATATAATTTGTATGCTGATGTCACCCAAATCTACCTCTCTGCACCAGACCTACTTCCTTCCTTACTAACCCGTGTCACTAACTGTCTTTCTCATATCTCATCTTGGATGTCCTCTCACTACCTAAAGCTGAATCTCTCCAAAACTGAACTCCATATTTAACCCCCTTCTTCCAAAATCTCCACCCCTCAATGTTCTATAACTGTTGATATATCCATCATTACCCCTACCCCGCATGTCCGATGTCTTGGGGTCACACTTGACTGAGACCTTTCCTTCACTCCTCACATTCAGTCGTTGGCTAAAGCCTACCTCTTCCACATTAAAAACATCTCTAAAATTAGACATTTCCTTACACAAGATACAACTAAGATTATAATCCACTATCCCATTCTTTCCCATCTCGACTACTGCAACTCCGTCCTCTCTGGTCTACCTAACTGCCAACTAGCTCTCCTTTGCAATCCATAATGAATGCCTCTGCCAGGCTCATCTTTCTTACACGTTGCTTTTTATCTGCTGCACCTCTCTGCCAATCACTTCACTGGCTTCCTCTTGCCTCCAGGATTAAACACAAGATCCTCACTTTGACATACAAAGCCCTCAACTGCACTGCTCCCCCCTACATTTAAGACCTTGTCTCCAGATACTCTCCCTCCCGTCCCCTTCGCTCTGCTCACAATCTCCTCCTCTCCTCCTCTCTTGTTACTTCCTCAGATTCCCGTTTACAGGACTTCTCCAGACTGGCCCCCAACTTGTGGAACTCCCTGCCTCACACCACAAGACTTTCCCCTAGTTTTAGCAGCTTCAAGCACTCCCTAAAGACTGTAATATTCTGGGATGCATACAACCTACACTAACCTTTCCTAACTCCATTGCTTTCCCCTTGAACCCCTAAGAATGTAAGCCTATGAGCCCAGCTGTTTGTAGATCACCTTCATAAGAGCCGACTACCACAGTGCAACTCTCAGAAGGGCCCTCTACCCATTTAATCCCTATAAATGTTATCCTGTATACCAACTATGTTTATAGCGCTGTGGAATCTGTTGACGCTCTACAAATACCTGTTAATAATAATAATAATAATAATTATAATTATTATTGTTACTTATAACATTCAAAAAAGTTTCTTTGAACTTTTTCTTAAGAAATTCTATAATAATGGCAGGCATCAAATAATCACAACAGTATATACATAAAAAGCTTAGGCCTAGATTTGGAGTTTGGCGGTAGATGGGCTGTTAACGCTCCGCGGGCTTTTTTCTGGCCGCACCATAAAATTAACTCTGGTATCGAGAGTTCAAACAAATGCTGCGTTAGGCTCCAAAAAAGGAGCGTAGAGCATTTTTACCGCAAATGCAACTCTCGATACCAGAGTTGCTTACGGACGCGGCCAGCCTCAAAAACGTGCTCGTGCACGATTCTCCCATAGGAAACAATGGGGCAGTTTGAGCTGAAAAAAAACCTAACACCTGCAAAAAAGCAGCGTTCAGCTCCTAACGCAGCCCCATTGTTTCCTATGGGGAAACACTTCCTACGTCTGCACCTAACACTCTAACATGTACCCCGAGTCTAAACACCCCTAACCTTACACTTATTAACCCCTAATCTGCCGCTCCCGCTATCGCTGACCCCTGCATATTTTTTTTAACCCCTAATCTGCCGCTCCGTAAACCGCCGCAACCTATGTTATCCCTATGTACCCCTAATCTGCTGCCCCTAACACCGCCGACCCCTAGATTATATTTATTAACCCCTAATCTGCCCCCCACAACGTCGCCGACACCTGCCTACACTTATTAACCCCTAATCTGCCGAGCGGACCTGAGCGCTACTATAATAAAGTTATTAACCCCTAATCCGCCTCACTAACCCTATCATAAATAGTATTAACCCCTAATCTACCCTCCCTAACATCGCCGACACCTAACTTCAATTATTAACCCCTAATCTGACGACCGGAGCTCACCGCTACTATAATAAATGGATTAACCCCTAAAGCTAAGTCTAACCCTAACACTAACACCCCCCTAACTTAAATATAATTTACATCTAACGAAATAAATTCACTCTTATTAAATAAATTATTCCTATTTAAAGCTAAATACTTACCTGTAAAATAAATCCTAATATAGCTACAATATAAATTATAATGATATTATAGCTATTTTAGGATTAATATTTATTTTACAGGCAACTTGGTAATTATTTTAACCAGGTACAATAGCTATTTAATAGTTACCTAGTTAAAATAATAACAAATTTACCTGTAAAATAAATCCTAACCTAAGATATAATTAAACCTAACACTACCCTATCAATAAATTAATTAAATAAACTACCTACAATTACCTACAATTAACCTAACACTACACTATCAATAAATTAATTAAACACAATTCCTACAAATAAATACAATTAAATAAACTAGCTAATGTACAAAAAATAAAAAAGAACTAAGTTACAAAAAATAAAAAAATATTTACAAACATAAGAAAAATATAACAACAATTTTAAACTAATTACACCTACTCTAAGCCCCCTAATAAAATAACAAAGCCCCCCAAAATAAAAAATTCCCTACCCTATTCTAAATTAAAAAAGTTAAAAGCTCTTTTACCTTACCAGCCCTGAACAGGGCCCTTTGCGGGGCATGCCCCAAGAATTTCAGCTCTTTTGCCTGTAAAAAAAAACATACAATACCCCCCCCCAACATTACAACCCACCACCCACATACCCCTAATCTAACCCAAACCCCCCTTAAATAAACCTAACACTAAGCCCCTGAAGATCTTCCTACCTTGTCTTCACCATCCAGGTTCACCGATCCGTCCTGAAGAGCTCCTCCGATGTCCTGATCCAAGCCCAAGCGGGGGGCTGAAGAGGTCCATGATCCGGTCAAAGTCTTCATCCAAGCGGGGCAGAAGAGGATCTTCCATCCGATTGAAGTCTTCATCCAGGCGGCATCTTCTATGGTCTTCCATCCGGAGCGAAGCGGCAGGATCCTGAAGACCTCCAGCGCGGAACATCCATCCGGCCCGACGACTGAACGACGAATGACTGTTCCTTTAAGGGACGTCATCCAAGATGGCGTCCCTCGAATTCCGATTGGCTGATAGGATTCTATCAGCCAATCGGAATTAAGGTAGGAATTTTCTGATTGGCTGATGGAATCAGCCAATCAGAATCAAGTTCAATCCGATTGGCTGATCCAATCAGCCAATCAGATTGAGCTCGCATTCTATTGGCTGTTCCGATCAGCCAATAGAATGCGAGCTCAATCTGATTGGCTGATCGGATCAGCCAATCGGATTGAACTTGATTCTGATTGGCTGATTCCATCAGCCAATCAGAATATTCCTACCTTAATTCCGATTGGCTGATAGAATCCTATCAGCCAATCGGAATTCAAGGGACGCCATCTTGGATGACGTCCCTTAAAGGAACCGTCATTCGTCGGGAGACAACGGAAGAAGAGGATGGATCCGCGTCGCCTGCTTCAAGATGGACCCGCTCCGCACCGGATGGAAGAAGATCGAAGATGTCGCTTGGAGAAGATGTTTGCCGGTCCGGATGTCCTCTTCTTGCCGGATAGGAGGAAGACTTTGGAGCCTCTTCTGGACCTCTTCAGCCACCGGATGATGGATCGCCAACCCCCGCTTGGGTTGGATGAAGATGTTGGAGCCAGGACGGATCGGTGATACCTGGATGGTGAAGACAAGGTAGGAAGATCTTCAGGGGCTTAGTGTTAGTTTTATTTAAGGGGGGTTTGGGTTAGATTAGGGGTATGTGGGTGGTGGGTTGTAATGTTGGGGGGGGGGTATTGTATGTTTTTTTTTACAGGCAAAAGAGCTGAACTTCTTGGGGCATGCCCCGCAAAGGGCCCTGTTCAGGGCTGGTAAGGTAAAAGAGCTTTTAACTTTTTAAATTTAGAATAGGGTAGGGCATTTATTATTTTGGGGGGATTTGTTATTTTATTAGGGGGCTTAGAGTAGGTGTAATTAGTTTAAAATTGTTGTAATAATTTTCTTATGTTTGTAAATATTTTTTTATTTTTTGTAACTTAGTTCTTTTTTATTTTTTGTACTTTAGTTAGTTTATGTAATTGTAGTTATTTGTAGCAATTGTATTTAATTTATTTATTGATAGTGTAGTGTTAGGTTAATTGTAGGTAATTGTAGGTAGTTTATTTAATTAATTTATTGATAGGGTAGTGTTAGGTTTAATTATATCTTAGGTTAGGATTTATTTTACAGGTAAATTTGTTATTATTTTAACTAGGTAACTATTAAATAGTTATTAACTATTTAATAGATATTGTACCTGGTTAAAATAATTACAAAGTTGCCTGTAAAATAAATATTAATCCTAAAATAGCTATAATATAATTATAATTTATATTGTAGCTATATTAGGATTTATTTTACATGTAAGTATTTATCTTTAAATAGGAATAATTTATTTAATAAGAGTTAATTAATTTCGTTAGATGTAAATTATATTTAAGTTAGGGGGGTGTTAGTGTTAGGGTTAGACTTAGCTTTAGGGGTTAATCCATTTATTATAGTAGCGATGAGCTCCGGTCGGCAGATTAGGGGTTAATAATTGAAGTTAGGTGTCGGCGATGTTAGGGAGGGCAGATTAGGGGTTAATACTATTTATTATAGGGTTAGTGAGGCGGGTTAGGGGTTAATAACTTTATTATAGTAGCGGTGCGGTCCGCTCGGCAGATTAGGGGTTAATAAGTGTAGGCAGGTGTCGGCGACGTTGAGGGGGGCAGATTAGGGGTTAATAAATATAATATAGGGGTCGGCGGTGTTATGGGCAGCAGATTAGGGGTACATAGGGATAACGTAGGTGGCGGCGCTTTGCGGTCGGAAGATTAGGGGTTAATTATTTTAAGTAGCTGGCGGCGACGTTGTGGGGGGCAGGTTAGGGGTTAATAAATGTAATATAGGGGTCGGCGGGGTTAGGGGCAGCAGATTAGGGGTACATAAGTATAACGTAGGTGGCGGTCGGCAGATTAGGGGTTAAAAAATTTTAATCGAGTGGCGGCGATGTGGGGGGAGCTCGGTTTAGGGGTACATAGGTAGTTTATGGGTGTTAGTGTACTTTAGGGTACAGTAGTTAAGAGCTTTATGAACCGGCGTTAGCCCAGAAAGCTCTTAACTCCTGCTATTTTCAGGCGGCTGGAGTTTTGTCGTTAGAGCTCTAATGCTCACTTCAGAAACGACTCTAAATACCAGCGTTAGAAAGATCCCATTGAAAAGATAGGATACGCAATTGACGTAAGGGGATCTGCGGTATGGAAAAGTCGCGGCTGAAAAGTGAGCGTTAGACCCTTTAATCACTGACTCCAAATACCAGCGGGCGGCCAAAACCAGCGTTAGGAGCCTCTAACGCTGGTTTTCACGGCTACCGCCGAACTCTAAATCTAGCCGTTAGTATTTACAAAATCATATTGACATGAATAAACAGAATTATGGATATCCTGACAATACAAGAAAAACTTTGGTCATTTCAGACTAGCGTGGCATATATTTATCTACATAGCAACAACCAGAATAGAATGTTTTGTTTATTTGTTTTATTTAACTTATAATTGGTAGTGTACTAAAATAGCCACTAATTCATAAATACTGACACATTTTTCCCGGATTGTGTTGTACATAAGAGGAGGTGATATATAGACAAATAAAAAAAAAAAAGCAGAATTTTCAGAGAAAGGGAGCATAATTGATCTCCTCATTTAGACCACTTGCAGTTAATGCTTTCAAATTAAAAAAAGAAACAAGGGTTTAATTTAAATGATCCATTAACAGAACACACCAGTACTTGTTCTCTAGACTGGATGAATCTTATGCTAGAGGAAATTAAATTAAGGAGGAACTTGTTTTAGTAGAACAAAAGTTAAGAATTTTGGAATAAATGGAGGAACACACAAGACTTATAGATTTAACTAAAATGGAAATTAGAAATATGCATGAGAATATTAAATATAGGAAAAGACTGGGGAGATTATCAAGAAGGTAAAATAATTGACTACTCTTTGAGATTAACAAGCCGTTCAGAATCTGAAGAAGGTTCAAACTTTAATAAAAATACCTCAAGGGGTCAAAATTACGGTAGGGTTTTCTCGAGCTGCAGACACTCAGGAAGGCAAAAAAGAGGAGAGGGGGCAGAAAACACAAGACAAAATACAGGAGAGAGAAACAGATATCCCCATAAGGAATCAGCAACAGCAACCACCCACCCCTCAGATTTAGATATAAATAACAAACAAGTAGTTAACTTATTACATAGAACTCCATCACCACCAGAAATTGAGGTTTTATCTAAAGGTTTACAATTTGCTCCTGTGATTAAATATATTAACTTTTTTGCTAGGAAATTGATCCTTAAAAAACTATGCAACATAAGACCAAGGATATTATCCTGGATATAAATGATAGAGTGGTCCTTTGTGACTTGGAATCGATGAGTAATGAGAATGATGAAGGAGTGGATGATGTAAGTATAGGTCAAATTTAAAGAAAAACTCCACTTTCATGCCAGCTTTATCTGTAGTCCCCAGTGTTCATAACTTTGTCAAACTTGTTGAAAAGGATATATCTGAACTAGATGGTAGGACAGGGTTTACAGATAATCTGTGAAACAAAGAAAAGCAATTAAAGCCCTTAAAGAGGATACCTCTATTACTATTGAGCCATCCGATAAGGGTAGCAATGTAGTAGTTCTCAATACTAGTGATAATATCCTTGAATGCAAAAATTAGCTGATCCAAAACAGTACAAACTTTTGAGATATAATCCTACAGATGAATATAAAAGTCAAATTGACAATATACTTAATAAGGCATTTGAAAGAGGTTTTCTGAATAAGAAATAATTAGACTATTTAATAAATAAATATCCAAGAACCCCCATATTCTATAAAATACCTAAACTACATAAAACCAGGGTTCCACCTCCAGATAGACATATTATTTCTGGTTAAGGTAGCCTCACAGAGGGGATTTCAGTTTATGTTGATTACTGTCTTAGACCCTCTTTGGTAACTCTTACATCATATATAAAAGATACCCAAGATACTTTGAAAAAAAATGATGGTTTATCAGTGACAATACACTCCTGGTTGCTATTGATGTGGAGGCTCTATACTCCTTGATTCCCCATAACAAAGGCATTCAAGCATCAGTTGAATTTCTCAAACAGAGAGGACCTAAATATGATGAACACACTAAATTTGTAGAAACACTATTGCTGTTCATCCTAGAACATATTTTTTTTCATGTTTGACAATAAATATTATCAACAAATTTTAGGTACAGCCATGGGGACTTGCTGTGCCCCAACCTATGCCTGTCTGTACTTCCTACATTTGCAGTAAGAAAATGATTGATTTTTGGGATTTGACAATCAAGATAATTAATAATAAACTTGTGACTAGCACCTATAGGAAACCAACAGCTGGTAATTCCCTTCTGATGGCAGACAGTCATCATCCCCAATCACTATATACCAAAAGGTCAATATCTAAGACATAGGCGTAATTGCTCTGAATTGTCCATCTTCAAATTGGAGGCAAAAAAGCTAAGAGATAGGTTTGTGAATAGAGGTTACTCACAAGCAAATCTTAGTCAGCCAAACTAAGTATGAGAATTGAGTTACTATATACAGATAAAGTAATAACTTCAGAACCATGTGTAAGATTCATTAGCCAATACAATAATAAATGGAATGACATCAGAGCAATCATGCAGAAACATTGGGATGTTATAACTCTAGATAGTGACATAAAGCAAATACTAGGGGACAGACCCCTTATGACCCCCAGAAAAGCACCAAATTTAAAAGAGAAACTGGTATCTAGTCACTTTACTAAAAAGGCAGGACAAAACTGGCATAGACAAATAACACAAAAAGAGGGCAATGTGAAATGCAGAAGATGCTCAGTATGTAAAAATATGCAACAAGGAGCCCATTTTCTGGACAAATGGGGAAAATCATAATATTTTTGGGAAAATGAACTGCAAATCGGAAGGAATAGTATACATAGTATTCTGCAATTGTCCTATGTATTACATAGGAAAAATCTATAGAGAGCTAAAAGAACGTATCAAGAAACACAAGAGAGATATAAACAATAAAATTGAAACTTGTAGTATGGCACATCATTTTCAAACCTTTTATCAGAGTAATCAAAATGAGTTGAGATTTATAGGTTTGGAAAAGGTGGGTTTGAAGGGGAGAGGAGGTGATATAGATAGACTGTTATTGCAAAAAGAATGCAGATAGAGTTTTAAATTGAGAGCATTAGCTCATAGTGGTCTAAATGAGGAGATCAATTATGCTCCCTTTCTCTGAAAAATCAGCTTTTTTGTTTTTTTGATTGTCTATATATAACCTTCTCTGATGTACAACACAATCCGGGAAAAATGTGTCAGTATGTATGGATTAGTGGTTATTTTAGTACATTACCAATTATAAGTCAAATAAAACAAATAAATAAAAAAAATCTATTCTGGTTGTTGCTATGTAGATAAATATATGCCACACTAGTCTGGAATGACCAAAGTTTTTCTTGTATTGTCAGGATATCCATAATTCTGTTTATTCATGTCAATATGATTTTGTAAATACTAACGGCTAGATTACGAGTTGTGCGTTAGGCTTAAAAAGCAGCGTTGGCCGGTCCCAACGCTGCCTTTTAACGCCCGCTGGTATTACGAGTCTTGCAGGTACAGGTGTACCTCTCATTTTTTTGGCCAGACTCGGGAATACCGCAAATCCACTTACGTCAATTGCGTATCCTATATTTTCAATGGGACTTGCATAGCGCCGGTATTACGAGTCTGACAAAAAGTGAGTAGTAGACCCTCTCCTGTCAAGCCTGGTACCGCAAGTCAGTAGTTAAGAGTTTTACACTACAAAGCCGTAGCATAAAACTCTTAACTAAAGTGCTAAAAAGTACACTAACACCCATAAACTACCTATTAACCCCTAAACTGAGGCCCTCCCGCATCGCAAACACTAAAATAAAAATTTTAACCCCTAATCTGCCGAACCGGACATAGCCGCCACTATAATAAATATATTAACCCGTAAACCGCCGCACTCCCGCCTCGCAAACACTAGTTAAATATTATTAACCCCTAATCTGCCGTCCCTAGCATCGCCGATACCTACCTACATTTATTAACCCCTAATCTGCCGCCCCCAACGTCACTGCCAGTATATTAAAGTTATTAACCCCTAAAACTAAGTCTAACCCTAACACCCCCCTAACTTAAATTTAATTTAAATAAATCTAAATAAAAATTCCTATCATTAACTAAATTATTTCTATTTAAAACTAAATACTTACCTGTAAAATAAACCCTATGCTAGCTACAATATAACTAATAGTTACATTGTAGCTAGTTTATGGTTTATTTCTATTTTACAGACAAGTTTGTATTTATTTTAACTAGGTAGAATAGTTATTAAATAGTTATTAACTATTTAATAACTACCTAGTTAAAATAAATACAAAAGTACCTGTAAAATAAAACCTAACCTAAGTTACAATTACACCTAACACTACACTACAGGTGTTAGTTTTTTTTTCATCCGGCTCTCCCCCATTGATTCCTATGGGGAAATCGTGCACGAGCACGTTTAGCCAGCTCACCGCTAACGTAAGCAGCGCTGGTATTGAGGTGAGATGTGGAGCTAAATTTTGCTCTACGCTCACTTTTTTGCGGTTAACGCCGGGTTTGTAAAAACCCGTAATACCAGCGCTGTCTGTAAGTGAGCGGTTAGCATAAACTGCTCGTTAGCACCGTACCCCTGTTACCGCAAAACTCATAATCTAGGCGTAAGGTTTTTATGTATATACTGTTGTGATTTTTTTGAAGCCTGCCATTATTATAGAATTTCTTAAGAAAAAGTTAAAAGAAACTTTTTTGACTGTTATAAGTATCAATAATAACATTTACATTTCTAAATTGTAATTCAATTTGCTCACTACAAATATAAAATATTTTATCTTTGCATGTAGTGCAACAAAGTTACTTGTTGACACATAGACCACAGTAATATTATATACAAATAAAGTATTTTCACCCCCTACGTCATGCATTATGACGTGAATAAAAAGGCATTGACCAATCATTTTGAAAAACACAGGCCAGATGAAGTCCGAGTGAAGTTTTTGAAGTGTGGGTGAAACGCATGTAACAAAGTTCTACTGAAAACAGGGGGTTGCAGCTGCACCCCCTTATTTGCCTGGCATTTGTCTCAAGTACTGGTCATGAGGTTGAAGCTATTCGGCCCCTGTCGTTGTTTCGTTTGTTACCTACAATCCGAACCCCAGGGGTGAGTGCAATAATGCTTTAGCTCCTGTACCTTTGAGTCAAGTAGAAGCAGTCCCTCTAACAGGAACGTAATAAGGATCAGTATGGACCGTACAAGGATGGGTCAGGTATGAGGTAATATCTGATACGGGTATCCGTGGATCACTTTATACAGTGTGGGGTCTTTACTTATATCATCACCCCTGGGAGGGCTACACTGTATGCCATATCTGATACTCTGAGTAATTTTGAGGAACTATTATACATATACAGGGGCCTCAGGAAGACAATAGCTCCCTCTGACACACAGCTTTACCATATAACAGAAAGGCATTTTGCTACATCTACCCTTTCTCAGGATATCTTGGGCTATATGTCCTTAAAGTTAAAACATTCCAAGTACAGTGAATGGCTATTCTTTCTTAGGACAATTCTGGATGAATTACATCTCCCGGGATGGTGCCTTTGAGTTTATTTGTTATATGAACATTTTACTGACCGGTCACACAACTGTTACGTTTACTGTGGTTGTTCTGTAGTAATACATTTTTTATGTTTATTGCATTATTACACTGTGTGTAAGAAAGAATTTATGCCTTCCCTGAGTGACATTTTTATTTTGCTGCTGGGGTAAATTGATTTGGTATTATAATCAGTGCTGGCCATGATAGTCTTGTCGTTCTGGTTTAGAATCACTTTTTCTCTCTCTCTATATATATAGGTATAGCTATGTATTGTTCCAAAATACCATCAGATTTATGTAGAAATATGTATTTATGAATAAATAGAACATATTCTGCCATGTGAAAAACATGAATGTGAAATATTAATATTTTCATGTCGGTTTAGTGCACTTGAGAATATGTGATTGGGTTTGAGCCAAATTGTGTGTTAATTTTTTTTTACACTTTTTGCACTCCATTTATTTCTATGGGGAAATACGTTAACCCCTTAACGACATACTTCGTACAGGGTACGTCTTGCACAAACTGGTCTTTAAAGATCAGCGACGTAGCCTGTACGACGTTGGGGATTAAAGCGGCTGGAAGCGATCCTGATCGCTTCCAGCCGCTTTCCGGTTATTGCAGTGATGCCTCGATATCAAGGCATCCTGCAATAACAGTTCTTCCCCATCCGATGCGAAGAGGGCCACTCTGTGGCCCTCTCTGCACCGGACATCGATGGCCGCAATCGTTGGTGGGTGGGAGCCGACGTGGGAGGCGGGTGGGTGGCCATCGATGGCTTGCTGTGTGCAGAGGTGGGCGAGGTAGCTGAGGGGTGTGCACAGACGCGTGCATGCATGGGGGAGGCAGGCGGGTGGGCGGGCGAGTGCAAGGGGAGGGAGCGGGTGGGAACCATTACACTATGGAACAATTTGTTTAAATTAAGTGGGAGAGAGGGGGAATAAACATTTTAATATTAATAATCTAAGTAATCTGGGAGGGGGTGGGGGTTTAGTCTTGTGGGGGGAAGCTACACTACAGTACCCAAAATGGCTCCCAATAATGTAGAGGGGGAGGGTTAGAGACCTGTTTGGAGGGGGGGATCAGGGAGGTTTGGGGCTAAGGGGATCCTACACAGCAGCATATGTAAATATGATTTATAAAAAATAAAAAAGATACCTTTTATTTTAGTACTGGCAGACTTTCTGCCAGTACTTAAGATGGTGGGGACAATTGTGGGGTGGGGAGGGAAGAGAGCTGTTTGGGAGGGATCAGGGGGTCTGATGTGTCAGGTGGGAGGCTGATCTCTACACTAAAGCTAAAATTAACCCTGCAAATTCCCTATAAGATCCCTAATTAACCCCTTCACTGCTAGACATAATACACGTGTGATGCGCAGCAGCATTTAGCAGCCTTCTAATTACCAAAAAGCATCACCAAAGCCATATATGCCTGCTATTTCTGAACAAAGGGATCACAGAGAAGCATTTACAACTATTTATGCCATAATTGACTAGATCAATACTTTGGGTTGTCTACTACACTACACTAAAGCTAAAATTAACCCTTAATGCTCCCTACATGCTCCCTAATTAACCCCTTCACTGCTGGGCATAATACACGTGTGGTGCGCAGTGGCATTTAGCAGCCTTCATTACCAAAAAGCAACACTAAAGCCATATAAGTCTGCTATTTCTGAACAGTCCCAGAGAAGCATTTACAACCATTTATGCCATAATTGCACAAGTTGTTTGTAAATAATTTCTGTGAGAAACCTAAGTTTGTGAAAAAGTGAACAATTTTTTTTATTTGATCGCATTTGGTGGTGAAATGGTGGCATGAAATGTACCAAAATGGGCCTAGATCAATACTTTGGGATGTCTTCTAAAAAAAAATATATACATGTCAAGGGATATTCAGGTATTCCTGACAGATATCAGTGTTCCAATGTAACTAGCGCTCATTTTGAAAAAAAAATGGTTTGGAAATAGCAAAGTGCTACTTGTATTTATTGCCCTATAACTTACAAAAAAAGCAAAGAACATGTAAACATTGGGTATTTCTAAACTCAGGACAAAATTTAAAAAACTATTTAGCATGGGTGTTTTTTGGTGGTTGTAGATGTGTAACAGATTTTGGGGGTCAAAGTTAGAAAAAGTGGTTTTTTTCCATTTTATCCTCATATTTTATAACTATTTTAATAGTAAATTATACGATATTATGAAAATAATGGTATATTTAGAAAGTCCATTTAGTGGCGAGAAAAATGGTATATAATATGTGTGGGTACAGTAAATGAGTAAGAGGAAAATTACAGCTAAACACAAACACTGCAGAAATGTAAAAATAGCCCTGGTCTTTAAGGGAAAGAAATTGAAAAAATGGCCTTGTCCTTAAGGGGTTAATGCAGTTGCGATATTCTAACTTCAGCCTTTTTGAGTGCATCAGGTTAGCGTGCAAGCGAAAGCTTTTTGCTTTCAACTTCTAATACGAGTGCTACCCGGCGTGTGCAAAAAGCTTACTTCTAGCAGAGTTAGCAAGCAAGCGGGAGCAATAAATAGCGCTCCACTTGTAATCTGGCCTAAAATGGTCAGTAGACGCTTTTAAGTATTATCTCTTAGGGAGGAAATTCAGATTGGATATTGATATTGCTTAACTTACATGGATGATCCCAGTGGGCCTGAGCTGGGGGAAGGATATGTTACAGAGCTAATGTGATTGGGTGCTTCCAGCTGGGGAAGGATATGTTACAGAGCTAATGTGATTTGGGAAGGATATGTTACAGAGCTAATGTGATTGTGTGCTTCCCCACAGATTATGCAATGCCATTGGTGGTAATAAAAATGTTTAATGCAATTGTGTATCATGGACCAGTAATCCATTCCACAGTTTGGATGTGATAGAGAATTTTCTCACCTGCAGCTAATTAAGGTAAATTAACTCCTGCTAAAGGGACACAAACCCACATTTTTTATTTCATGATTCAGGTAGAGCAGAAATTTTAAGCAACTTTCTAATTTACTCCTATTATCAATTTTTCTTTGTTCTCTTCCTATCTTTATTTAAATGTAAGCTTAGGAGCCGGACCATTTTTGGTTAAGAACCTGGGTTATGCTTGCTTATTGGTGGGTAAATGTAATCCTCCAATAAGCAAGCGCTATCCATGGTGCTGAACCTAAAATGGGTTGGCTGCTAAGATTTACATTCCTGCTTTTAAAATAAAGATAGCTAGAGAACGAAGAAAAAATGATAATAGGAGTAAATTAGAAAGTTGCTTAAAATCTCTATCTAAATCATGAAAGAAAAAAAAAATTGGGTTCAGTGTCCCTTTAACTAGTGTGTGCTGGGGCTGTTAGCTAGAATCTTTATGTGAAAGATGGGTTATATGCTGGACTTGTGATGTCATCTGGATGTTCTAGCCCTGTGAGTTTTAAAATCTGTTTGTAATTTTGCAGTTGTGTGGAAAAGCCCTACAGCTTTAGTTTAGAGATACTTTATTCTGTTTTGTAAGCACCATTGTGCAAGGATTTATTTTGTTCTTTTGTTTATGTTAAAACTGATTCCTGCAAATTGTTTGTGAATAAACAAGCCAAGGCTTTTACATTTACATCCAGTGTGTGTGGAGAACTTTCTGCTGTGAAGACTGTCAGGCCCATTTATCAAAGGGCTTGCGGACCTGATCCGACACTGCGGATCAGGTCCGCAAGACCTCGCTAAATGCGGAGAGCAATACGCTCTCCGCATTTAACATTGCACCAGCAGCTCACAAGAGCTGCTGGTGCAACGCCGCCCCCTGCTGACTCGCGGCCAATCGGCCGCCAGCAGGGAGCTGTCAATCAACCCGATCGTATTCGATCGGGTTGATGTCCGGCGATTCCTGTCCGCCTGTTCAGAGCAGGCGGACAGGGTTATGGAGCAGCGGTCTTTAGACCGCTGCTTCATAAGTTGTGTTTCTGGCGAGTCTGAAGACTCGCCAGAAACACGGCCCTTCAAGCTCCGTACGGAGCTTGATAAATGGGCCTGTGTGTGTCAAAGCTGATCCTGGGACAAAATCCCAAGGAGAGGGGTATTTTTGTCACAGTATATATATATGTGTGTGTGGTGTTTCTGTGTTATTATTTTCACAGTGCAGATGTGTTCTTGTATAAATACCTTTGGAAATTATTTCCATTCACTTGAATTAATCATTTTGGAAGGAGTGCAGACAAATTGATGAGCCCTGCAACAAGACAAATTCCTTCTCTTTCGAATACCTCATGGACACTACTTGATCTTCTCATAGACTCTCAAACATTACTACTACCTAACGACTGTAGCTTGTAAGGTGGAATTATCTTTCTACCACACAACATTTACAGAAACAGAGAGACAATTTGCACAAAGTGCAGGTTTCCTTATGATCTCAGCTGGACAGGCCTTAATTTCTGCTGATCATGTAATTTAGAGGATGCCTCCTGTGATATCAACTGGTTGAACTCTCACATTCTCATTTATTTGGTTGGATTATCAGACTATAATTGACCTAAATGGCTGCCTGATTTGGCCCTAACACCAGTGAGACAAATTTCTGATGCCTATAAAAGTAGTACATCGACTTCCAGCTGAAGGGTAAAAAAGATCTATCTGAAACTACCTGCCACCCAATCCGTAGGGGGTACGCCTTGCCACTATCAGCCTATACCCTGATACTCTATATTCTCGCTCTTTATGAGTATAGTCCAATTTATCCTTTCCTTTTGCTTCCCCTAGTGGGATTATCCCCTATTGATAGTGGCAGGAGTAGCCTTGGATACAGGTTTAGGGGGTTTCCTGACATGAACAACCTATAAAGAAAGAGATGATACCTCCACTAGAGATTATACTATAGTTTGTATCCGCTATGTTTCTGGGGACCTCATTACCACAGAGTAATGCTTACAATTTACTAAGCTCTACATCCAATTTTGATTGTGTCACTTTTGTGTAAGAAGATTTTGATTTCTGAACGCCATTCCTTGGTGTTGGAATATTGATTTCCTGAAGATCACATTATCTATACAAGATATCACATATCTCTTGATTAAATATATATACATATGTTAATGTCTGTCCAACATGCTACTGAGGGACTATATAAAAGTGTTCTTTAATTGTCTAGACAATATATTGGGATAAAGATCTAAACTGGCATCTGTGACCATTTCAGAGTGTATTGCACATGTGCAAGACAACAGAATTATTCCAAATCTGTTTGGAAAATGTTTAGAAGTTCAGTTTTGCACTTTATAAGCACCCTGTGTGTGTTGAATTTTTCCATTTTGTTTTTCGAAAATAAAGTGCAAAATGCATGGTCAAGAGAACTGGGATACTGTACATGCATTCTATGAGTGATTATTACAGTATGTGCTTGAATTCTATCACCCCCATAGTGTATATTTATTTGTCTATCTATCTATCTATCTATCTATCTATCTATCTATCTATCTATCTATCTATCATCTATCTATTTATCATCTATCTATCTATCTATCTATCTATCTATCTATCTATCTATCTATCTATCTATCTATCTATCTATCTATCTATCTCTATCTATCTATCTATCAATCAATCTATCTATCTATCTATCTATCTATCTATCTATCTATCTATCAATCAATCAATCAATCATCTATTTATCTATCTATCTATCATCTATTTATCTAACTATCGTTCTGTCTGTTTGTCTGTCTATTTGTCTGTCTATACACACACACACAAATATTCCTAAGATAAAATGAAAACTGGCTTACTGCTGATAAAATAGTAAATGTCACTTTTGAATAACAAAACAAAAACACGGTTGTCTCCCTTAGATCTTTATTTTCATATTCTTTTAGTTGTTGTTGTTGTCTGTGTATAAATATAAGGATTAATACCAAATCAAAGTAAACATGCAAATCTGACCAACTGGCTTCAACTGCAAACTTCTCATAAAAATGAACAAACCATCAGCAGCATTAACGTGATAAGCTTAATGCTCTCAGATTAACACCAGAGGTACAGTCACACTGCAAGGAAAGGACAATGATTTCTCCATACTGGACAGCCACTTTCATAATAATAACAATTACTACAGTTTCTGGGGTCACCACAACATTTCTTGCAGTTGTGGGTGTTCTAGACCAGAAGAGATGTCTCAACCTGAGCCCCAGGAAGCAAATCCAGGTGTATATGGTGCTGGTCAATATCATCCTACAGTGCTTACTGACATCAGAAGGGTACAGATCTCTATATTTACATAACCTAAAGCTTTCGTATGAGTCCTGTACAGTTCAGTTATTCTTCTTGTTCTTTTTCATCACCCTCAACTTTTGGCTCACAGCCTGGCTCTGTGCCTTCTACTGTGTGACTATTGTCAACTTCCAAAACAAAGTCATTGCAATCCTGAAACTGAGGCTCCCAGTTGTGGTACCCAAGCTCCTGCTGGTCACAACTCTGGTGCTCTTCATTATGAGTGTTGCAGTAGTTTGGAATATTCACCCAGTAAATCAACACAACATAACCCAATATACAACAGATAATAACAAAGAGTGGTGTTTAATTGATGATATTCGTCATGTCCTCATTTTCTTCACTGGATGTTTTATTCCCTTTGCTATAACACTGATATCAATAGGATTTATTTTGGTTTATCTAATGACTCATGTACATCGTGTTAAACTCAGTAACTCTAGCTTGAGTGCTCCCCAACTTCAAGCGCATTACCGAGCCTGTAGGACCATGACTTTAGTTCTCATCCTTTTTGTGTGTGCCAGTTTGTCTGCAGTTGTATTTTTTTCTTCTAATTTATCTACTCCAAACATATTCAGTTTTATTTTCTGGGTTTTCATTTTGTTGATTCCCACAGTCCAGGGTGCTATTTTGATCATGGGAAATATCAATCTGAAAAAAAACTTTGTTAGGATTTTCCGATGCAATAAGGAATAAATATTTCCTATTGTTATTATGTGATATGGATCAGTTATCCACCTGACACCCTCATCTGAATGGCAAGTGAATCCATGTTGATTTACAGATATAATTATAATTGTTTATGCTTGTCCGATTAAAAAAGACACATTCTGCAGAGTCAACCACAATCCTATAGAAAAGTTTATCAAATGGGTTATCTACAGAATTCCCCTTAGACTTTAATGCAGATTTTCTGTAGAAAATAATTAGATAAACATTTTTAAACAATTGTGATCGACCCCTATCTTTAAACTGATTACCAAAAATAGAAAAGGTTATAAAATGACTTATTTATATGATTTCTCAAATGTGTAGAAAAGTGTTTTCATATAGGATTAGAAAATATATCAGTTATCAGAAAGAACAGCTTGTACACGCCTATGTGCTTGGTGATTGGTATGAAAAATAAATATGTAATAATATGTAATATAATATGCAACAATAATAAAAATAATTACTGTTTTAATTCCTTTATTTAACTCAGGGGTCAATTATAATTCATTAGAAAAATGCATCTAATGATTTTCCACATAAAATTACCAGGGAAAACTATGGGGTTTTTGTAGATAAATCATTTAATACATTTTTCTATCAGGATTGCAGATATTGGGCCCATTTAACAAGCTCTGTATAGAGCTTGTGGGCCCGTGTTTTTCTGGCGAGTCTTCAGACTCGCCCTCCATAACGCTGTCCGCCTGCTCTGAGCGATGTACGATCAGGTTGATTGACACCTCCCTGCTGGCGGCCGATTGGCCAGAAGTCTGCAGGGGGCGGCGTTGCACCAGCAACTCTTGTGAGCTGCTGGTGCAATGCTGAATACGGAGAGCGTATTGCTCTCCGCATTCAGCGAGGTCTGTCGGACCTGACCCGCAGTGTCGGATCAGGTCTGACAGACTTTGTTAAATAGAGGCCATTGTGGGTAAATAACATGAAATAAATAAACATTCTTCAGCTGCCAAGAGTATCATAACATTTGTAGCAGGGGAGGGAGGGGTCTTGCTTCTTGGTGATATCTTGATGAAATAAAATAGTTATATTTTGTAAGGGCTTTCATAAAACATACAACGATACCTGTTATCCAGTGATACTGCAAAACTCACTCAGGTGATCTTGTATTAAATGCATTTATATGTTTATATTTATAGTTCTATACAAGAAGCTTGTGACAGTATAAATAACTGAATACAAAACAAAACAACATATCTAAGGACATGCATGAGACATCTTCTTTTCCCTTATTGCAAACACAGAATTTATTTGAGTTATCTTGAAATAAATACACTAAAATAATGTATAGGTTATTATATATTTCTGTACAAAAAGTTTGTGATAGCATAAAAAACGAATAAAAACAGACATAGGGGCCGAATTACCATTGTGCGAGCGGACATGATCCAATATTGCGGATCATGTCCTCTGCACATCAATAAATGCCGACAGCATACGCTCTCGGCATTTATCATTGCACCAGCAGTTCTTGTGAAATGCTGGTGCAACGCTGCCCCCTGCAGATTTGCAGCCAATTGGCTGCTCCCAGGGGGTGTCAATCAACCCGATCGTATTCAATCGGGATGATTTCTGGCGATGTCTGTCCACGGCCTCAGAGCAGGCAGACAGGTTATGGAGCAGCGGTCTTTAGAAGGCTCGCCAGAAACACAGGGCATCAAGTCCGTACGGAGCTTGATAAATATGCCACATAGACAGAACAATTATAATTATCTGAGTACTTAAAGGGACAGTCAACACTAAAATTGTTTTTGTTTAATACAGATAGATAACGCCTTTACTGCCCATCCCATAGCTTTGCACAACCAACATTGTTATAGTAATACACTTTATAACCTTTAGACCTCTAATGTCTGCCTGTTTCTAAGCCACTACAGACAGCCTCTTATCACATGCTTTTGTATTAGCTTTTCACAACAGGAGACTGCTAGTTCATGTGAGCCCGTGGGTTGTGGCAGGCACTGCACTAATTGGATAAAATGCAAGTCAATAGATAATAAATAAGAATTCATGTAATCAGGGGCTGTCAGAAGATGCTTAGATACAAGGTAATCACAGAGGTAAAAAGTATATTAATATAACTGAAATAAGGGGTAGTCTGCAGAGGCTTAGATACAAGGTAATCACAGAGGTAAAAAGTGTATTAATATAACTGAGATACAGAGCAGTCTGCAGAGGCTTAGATACAAGGTAATCACAGAGGTAAAAGTATATTAATATAACTGAGATAAAGGGGCAGTCTGCAGAGGCTTAGATACAAGGTAATCACAGAGGTAAAAAGTATATTAATATAACTGAAATAAGGGGTAGTCTGCAGAGGCTTAGATACAAGGTAATCACAAAGGTAAAAGGTATATTAATATAACTGAGATAAGGGGCAGTCTGCAGAGGCTTAGATACAAGGTAATCACAGAGGTAAAAAGTATATTAATATAACTGAGATAAGGGGACAGTCTGCAGAGGCTTAGATACAGGGTAATCACAGAGGTAAAAATTATATTAATATAACTGAGATAAGGGGCAGTCTGCAGAGGCTTAGATACAAGGTAATCACAGAGGTAAAAATTATATTAATATAACTGAGATAAGGGGCAGTCTGCAGAGGCTTAGATACAAGGTAATCACAGAGGTAAAAAGTATATTAATATAACTGAGATAAGGGACAGTCTGCAGATGCTTAGATACAGGATAATCACAGAGGTAAAAAGTATATTAATATAACTGAGATAAGGGACAGTTTGCAGAGGCTTAGATACAAGGTAATCACAGAGGTAAAAAGTATATTAATATAACTGAGATAAGGGGACAGTCTGCAGAGGCAAAGATACAGGGTAATCACAGAGGTAAAAATTATATTAATATAACTGAGATAAGGGGCAGTCTGCAGAGACTTAGATACAAGGTAATCACAGAGGTAAAAAGTGTATTAATATAACTGAGATAAGGAGCAGTCTGCAGAGGCTTAGATACAAGGTAATCACAGAGGTAAAAAGTATATTAATATAACTGAGATAAGGAGCAGTCTACAGCGGCTTAGATACAGGGTAATCACAGAGGTAAAAAGTATATTAATATAACTGAGATAAGGGACAGTCTGCACATGCTTAGATACAGGGTAATCACAGAGGTAAAAAGTATATTAATATAACTGAGATAAGGGACAGTTTGCAGAGGCTTAGATACAAGGTAATCACAGAGGTAAAAAGTATATTAATATAACTGAGATAAGGAGCAGTCTGCAGAGGCTTAGATACAAGGTAATCACAGAGGTAAAAAGTATATTAATATAACTGAGATAAGGCGCAGTCTGCGGAGGCTTAGATACAAGGTAATCACAGAGGTAAAAAGTATATTAATATAACTGAGATAAGGGACAGTTTGCAGAGGCTTAGATACAAGGTAATCACAGAGGTAATAAGTATATTAATATAACTGAGATAAGGCGCAGTCTGCAGAGGCTTAGATACAAGGTAATCACAGAGGTAAAAAGTATATTAATATAACTGAGATAAGGGACAGTTTGCAGAGGCTTAGATACAAGGTGATCACAGAGGTAAAAAGTATATTAATATAACTGAGATAAAGGGGCAGTCTGCAGATGCTTAGATACAGGGTAATCACAGAGGTAAAAAGTATATTAATATAACTGAGATAAGGAGCAGTCTGCAGAGGCTTAGATCCAAGGTAATCACAGAGGTAAAAAGTATATTAATATAACTGAGATAAGGGACAGTTTGCAGAGGCTTAGATACACGGTAATCACAGAGGTAAAAAGTATATTAATATAACTGAGATAAGGAACATTCTGCAGAGGCTTAGATACAAGCTAATCACAGAGGTAAAAAGTATATTATTATATCTGAGATAAGGAGTAGTCTGCAGAGGCTTAGTTACAAGGTAATCACAGAGGTAAAAAGTATATTAATATAACTGAGATAAGGCGCAGTCTGCAGAGGCTTAGATACAAGGTCATCACAGAGGTAAAAAGTATATTAATATAACTGAGATAAGGGACAGTTTGCAGAGGCTTAGATACAAGGTAATCACAGAGGTAAAAAGTATATTAATATAACTGTGTTAGTTATATAAAACTGGGGAATGGGTAATAAAGGGATTATCTATTTTTTAAAACAATACAACTTCTGGTGTAGACTGTCCCTTTAAGTGATACACTGTGGTATTAGCGCCACAAGAACAAGTAATTTAATCTAATACCATGTAATCCAAACACAGGCAAATATCTTGTGCTGGCATCAGTTGCATGTCTGTAACAGAACAGAACAAGTATTTGCATCAGCTTCACGTCTGTAACAGAACAGAACAAGTATTTGCATCAGCTGCACGTCTGTAACAGAACAGAACAAGTATTTGCATCAGCTTCACGTCTGTAACAGAACAGAACAAGTATTTGCATCAGCTTCACGTCTGTAACAGAACAGAACAAGTATTTGCATCAGCTGCACGTCTGTAACAGAACAAAACAAGTATTTGCATCAGCTTCACGTCTGTAACAGAACAGAACAAGTATTTGCATCAGCTTCACGTCTGTAACAGAACAGAACAAGTATTTGCATCAGCTGCACGTCTGTAACAGAACAAAACAAGTATTTGCATCAGCTTCACGTCTGTAACAGAACAGAACAAGTATTTGCATCAGCTGCACGTCTGTAACAGAACAAAACAAGTATTTGCATCAGCTTCACGTCTGTAACAGAACAGAACAAGTATTTGCATCAGCTTCACGTCTGTAACAGAACAGAACAAGTATTTGCATCAGCTTCACGTCTGTAACAGAACAGAACAAGTATTTGCATCAGCTTCACGTCTGTAACAGAACAGAACAAGTATTTGCATCAGCTGCACGTCTGTAACAGAACAAAACAAGTATTTGCATCAGCTTCACGTCTGTAACAGAACAGAACAAGTATTTGCATCAGCTTCACGTCTGTAACAGAACAGAACAAGTATTTGCATCAGCTGCACGTCTGTAACAGAACATAACAAGTATTTGCATCAGCTTCACGTCTGTAACAGAACAGAACAAGTATTTGCATCAGCTTCACGTCTGTAACAGAACAGAACAAGTATTTGCATCAGCTTCACGTCTGTAACAGAACAGAACAAGTATTTGCATCAGCTTCACGTCTGTAACAGAACAGAACAAGTATTTGCATCAGCTGCACGTCTGTAACAGAACAAAACAAGTATTTGCATCAGCTTCACGTCTGTAACAGAACAGAACAAGTATTTGCATCAGCTTCACGTCTGTAACAGAACAGAACAAGTATTTGCATCAGCTTCACGTCTGTAACAGAACAGAACAAGTATTTGCATCAGCTTCACGTCTGTAACAGAACAGAACAAGTATTTGCATCAGCTGCACGTCTGTAACAGAACAAAACAAGTATTTGCATCAGCTTCACGTCTGTAACAGAACAGAACAAGTATTTGCATCAGCTTCACGTCTGTAACAGAACAGAACAAGTATTTGCATCAGCTTCACGTCTGTAACAGAACAGAACAAGTATTTGCATCAGCTTCACGTCTGTAACAGAACAGAACAAGTATTTGCATCAGCTTCACGTCTGTAACAGAACAGAACAAGTATTTGCATCAGCTTCACGTCTGTAACAGAACAGAACAAGTATTTGCATCAGCTTCACGTCTGTAACAGAACAGAACAAGTATTTGCATCAGCTTCACGTCTGTAACAGAACAGAACAAGTATTTGCATCAGCTGCACGTCTGTAACAGAACAAAACAAGTATTTGCATCAGCTTCACGTCTGTAACAGAACAAAACAAGTATTTGCATCAGCTGCACGTCTGTAACAGAACAAAACAAGTATTTGCATCAGCTGCACGTCTGTAACAGAACAGAACAAGTATTTGCATCAGCTTCACGTCTGTAACAGAACAGAACAAGTATTTGCATCAGCTTCACGTCTGTAACAGAACAGAACAAGTATTTGCATCAGCTTCACATCTGTAACAGAACAGAACAAGTATTTGCATCAGCTTCACGTCTGTAACAGAACAGAACAAGTATTTGCATCAGCTTCACGTCTGTAACAGAACAGAACAAGTATTTGCATCAGCTGCACGTCTGTAACAGAACAGAACAAGTATTTGCATCAGCTTCACGTCTGTAACAGAACAGAACAAGTATTTGCATCAGCTTCACGTCTGTAACAGAACAGAACAAGTATTTGCATCAGCTTCACGTCTGTAACAGAACAGAACAAGTATTTGCATCAGCTTCACGTCTGTAACAGAACAGAACAAGTATTTGCATCAGCTTCACGTCTGTAACAGAACAAAACAAGTATTTGCATCAGCTGCACGTCTGTAACAGAACAAAACAAGTATTTGCATCAGCTGCACGTCTGTAACAGAACAAAACAAGTATTTGCATCAGCTTCACGTTACAAACACAATTTGTTCTGCTTCTGTACATGATTTTCATACAAGGAGGAAACAAATATTTGTGTTTAAAGACAACTGAAAGATGAATTCTCTGTCTACAGCATCCTTTTTTTTCTACAAACATTAAAGCCCAGTTAGAATTTGTCATTTAGACTTCAGTGTTTCTGGCTCTGCTCCTTATACTTTGTGCCCATCATCTGCTTTCAACATACATGGGTCAATCACAATACTTAATACGTATCTAGTTATTTTCTACAGAAATGATCATTAACATCTACAGGGATTTGTGTAGATAAAATACATTGTAGATTGACAAGTCTGAAGATGAGGCTCCTGGCTGTCACCCCAGGCTCCTCTGTTTGGCCCATTCATCTTGTCTTCAGACACACAACAAGCAGAATTCTGGTAGGAAATGACACCCTAACATAGCTGTGGGAGTGGGGTTATTGTAACAGTTATGTGTTTTTTAGACAATATTCCCCATGTCCCACATGTAACATATACTAATAGAATAGATCATGCATACTTAAAACCTGGCACAAGAGGGACATAGGGAGTACAAGGTGACACTGAGAGAATTGGAAGCCCTCACAACTTAAAGGTTGAATCACCGCAGGAAACTCAGTATAGATGGATATCTCCCATACGTCTAGATTTTCCTGGCATTTGAGGATGAAATGAAAAACTATTTATTAAAGGTAAAAGTAGATAAATTTGATAGGGACGACCAAGATTACAAACAGTTTGAAGAGGGCAACTATGCTGATACATATACATCACATAGATGGAGATATAATAGATTCAATGAAAATGTACAACAAAAAAAGCCTGAACCAGGTGAAAGCAAACAGCAACAACAACAAACATCTAGGGAGTATGGAAATCACAGGAATTCAAATGAATGGACTGAAGTGAAATATAACCATCGCCAATATAATAATATTGTTACATCATTTAATAGGGAGAACAAACAGTCAGATTCCTATTCAAACAGAGGGTGGTACAATGATCATAATAGAGGTTACAATTACGAACACAATAGGGGCTACAGCAATAACTCTAATAGGGGGAATAGTATAAACCATCACACAGTGACAACAAGAAATACAAACATTCCATTACAACATAGATTTGTTCCCTTAGAAAGGGATAACGATAGGTCACACAATCACTGATATAAAGCACAAAAACAACAATACTCAAATGAAGGTAGAACCGTACAACATCAACCAAATCCTTCAACATCAACAGATCATCATTTTGTAGAGAGAGGCCCCTACACAAACAGACAACCATTATTATAACAAAGGGATCAGAGACAAGGGCAGAGAAAAAAAAAATTCGGAGACAAGGAAAACGGGTGAGAGGTTTATATAAAGCCAATAGACAAGAGAAAAAGGTAGAGTGTACTAATAAAGAAAATGGCATTTATAATTTAAGTAAATACACACTAAAAGAAGAAGAAAAAAGTATTCTATTAAAAGGGCTTTCTTTTGCTGCTACAACCAGGATAAATAAATTCAACACTTATATAGATGCTAACAAATTTGTTAGATCACTAACTTTAAAGAGATACTTTACCAAAACAGCATTAGAATGAGAAATACAACAACAACCTATAAGATCCTTTACAGATACAAACGGGTTTATTCATTCAGGTTTATAGAATCAATCTACCTTTTATCCCAAACATGAAAAAGGCCCAATAATCGAAACTTTTGAAAAATTAATAATGAATGATATTAAAAATATATCTGAAAAGAAAACAAGAAATGTAAAGTTTAACTTATCTAAAAAACAAGAGAATCTCATAAAAGATTTGGAAAATAATTAAGACATTGTTTTTAAAAATGCAGACAAGGGTGGTGGTCATCCTGGATAGAACACACTACATCAAGATCTATGAAGACCTTCTCACAGATACTAATACATATAAGAAAAGTAAAATTAACCCTACCACTTTCTATACTTGGGAATTAAAAATACTATTAGATAAAAATAAAAAATTAGGAGTAATCAATGAAAAGAGTTTGAATTTCTATTTAAAAAGATACCTAGAATTCCAGTATTTTATATACTACCAAAAATTCATAAATCCATAACAGATCCACCGGGAAGGCCAATAGTATCAGGTATAGAATCAATAACGGCCAACCTATCTCAGTATGTTGATAGATACTTACAAAAGTACGTAGTAGCATTGGAATCCTACCTTAAAGACTCCACAGATGTTACACAATTACTAGAAAATATAACATGGACTGATGATATATGGCTAGTTAGCTGTGACGTAACATCATTATATACTATTTGTCATGCGATGCAGGACACAGCAAAGAGGGTACAGCATTATTTTATTGCAGAGCATGGAAATGTACATCTGGTAGGATTGATCTCACTTAGTAACTGCGACACAGACAAACCGACCTAAGCCCCGCCCCCATCCAGTGAAGTCACTTCCCACTATCATCACATTTTCCCCCTTTTCAAAGGAAAAAGCATACATTTTTTTTTTTCATTTGAATACAACAAATAACAAGGTATGCAACAACAGTTTTATATAGTATAACAATTAACAGGTTAAAGAGAATATCAGTATAAACAACATAAATTACATCCTGACTTGAACATCGGGGTAGACTACCCTAGTCCACAGTGACCATGGGATTATTCTGCCCATACTTCCGGTTACTGTTCTAACTAGTGCTAAACCCGATATCGGGCCGGATGCCTCACCACTCTTCCACTTGATTTAATTCTGCATGACCTGTCCTCTGATACAGAAGAAGGTGATTGAGAGTCTGCTGGAGGCAAAGACATATCCCCGCTGTGATCTTGCTGAGGGGAAGACACCCTTCTTAAAATAGGGGATCCCACCGGTGGTGGTACAGAGGCATCCAAGTCCAAACTCTCAGGTACAGGCTGAAATTTTTTTCGATTCGACGTGTGACTGTCCCTCCATCAGTAAGGACTACATAAGACCTTGGTTCTGGAGAGCGTCCAATTACCATAGCAGATGTCTTCCATTTCTTTTCATCATCCAGTTTAATTCTGCCCCGCACTCAGCTCCTGCAAGGGCCTCACAGAGTGTCTCCTGTCATAGAAGAATCGATAACCCCTTTTTGCCTCTTCATCCCTCCTAAGGACCTCGTCCCGAGGAATAGAGCCAATTGGCTGGAAGACATCTGCGAATCTGACGTCCTAGCATCAGCTGTGCCGGGCTAAAACCAGTGGCTTGAATGGGAGTTGCCCTATAGGACAAGAAGGCCAGGTACGGCTCAGATTACTTCAAAATTAACTTTGTTGTTTGAACTGCCCTTTCAGCCATTCCATTGGCCTGCGGGTAATGTGGATTTGATGTGGAATGTACAAAATCATATTCCCTGCTGAAGGAACTGAACTCTGTGGAAGCAAACTGCATGACGTTATCACTCACCAACTTCATTGGTATGCCCCACCAGGCGAACAAGCTCTTGAGGCGAGTGATTACGGCTTGACTTGTGATTTCATTCAAAGGTGCAATTTCCAAATACCTGGAATAGTAGTCAATGACGACTAGGTACTTTTTCTCATGCAGCTCACACAAATCAACAGCTATTTTCTGCCATGGGCCTGCAGGCAGCGGAGTAGAAATCAAGGATTTCCTTCTCTGACTAGGCCGGCGTTCCCGGCAAAAGGCACATTTTGACACATGGCTTGCAATGTCAGAACTGATCCCAAGCCACCATACTGCCATAGCTGCCCTTTCTCTGCACTTTGTAATGCTCAAGTGGCCATCATGAATCCTGTTTAACATCTCCTGCCGCATGCTAACAGGAATAATAATGCGGTCCTGGAACAGCACCAACCCATCCAGCTCCATGAGCTGCGACCTTTCTGACTGGTAAGAACTTAAAGACATCTAGGCTGCCCGACTCTCTTCCCTGAAGAGATGGATTTGGAGGCCAGAACTGAATCTACATACACCTTTATATCTGATTCTGTTGAAGATTCTTCAGCAGCAGCCAGTGGGAGCCTGGAAAGTGTATCAGCCACAACCAGTTGTTTCTCCGACACATGCACTGCCTGAACGTTGAACCTGAGCAGCCTCATTAGAAGTCTTTGGGATCTTAGGGGTGTTTTGTCAAATATCATAGGAGTTGATTAGAGGGACTAGTGGTTTATGGTCAGTCTCCAGACTAAATTTCTCTAAACCCACTAGGTAATGCTGAAAGCGCTCACAGGCCCAAACTGCAGCCAGGCACTCTTTCTCATTTGGGCATATTTCGACTCAGCAGCCATCAGTGTACGGGAACAGTAAGCAATGGGCTGTAGTTTGTTATCATTCAACTACAGGAGGGCGGCCCCTGACCCATAACTGCTTGCATAAGCACTCACCACAGTCTTTTTGGAAGGGTCATAGAACCCCAACACTGGGGCAGACCCCAGCAAGGACTTGACCTGCACAAAGGATTCTTCCTGTGAAGGTCCCCAGACCCAGGCAATATCTTTCTTTAGCAACTCTGTGATAGGGTGTAGTATTGTGGATAAATCTGGAAGGAACCTGCCCACATAATTTACAAGGCCCAATATTTGTCTCAGCTCATGTACATCAGAAGGACTTTTCATCTGTTCAATAGCACGGATTTTATTGGGGTCTGGCTTGATGCCATACCCATTGATGATATGCCCAAAGTAACATAACTAAGCTTTCCTAAAATGGCATTTCTCCTTATTTAACTTCAGCCCGGACTCTCTAATAGTCTGCAGCACAAGCACACAGCTCAATCGCTGATCATGTTCTTCCAATGTAGACCCATACACCAAGATGTTGTCCATGATGACTGCCATGCCCATGTGGTCTCTTAGGAGAGAACTCATTTCTCTTTGAAAAATTTCAGGAGCAGAGGATATCCTAAAGGGGAGTCTGCAGAAGCAAAACCGACCTACCAGTGTAATGAAGGTAGTCAGTTTGCGGCACTTTGGATCTAGAGGTATCTGCCAGAAGCAGCTAGAAGCTTCCAATGTAGAGAAGAACTTCAGCCCAGCCAATTTCGGAGCTATGTCTTCAAGTGTCGGCAGCACATATCTCTGTCTCTTCACTGCCTCATTCAGACTTTTCAAGTCTACGCAGATGCGTATTTTCCCATTTTTCTTTGCAACAGGCACAATGGGGGCACACCAGTCAGTTGCTTCAACAACCTCTTCAATAACCCCCATATTCTTCATATGCAGAAGCTCCTTCTCCACTTGAGGCATGAGAGGGAACGTAATTCTACGGGGAATGGTAATGCTGTATGGGACTGCGTCACCTTTAAGTGATATATATGGAATGGATTGCAATTCAGTAGGCCCAATTCACCAAACATATCTTCTGAGATCTCATTCACTCTGGCTACTAGGCCCAAACCACAGGCTGCTTTTCTGCTCAATAGGTTGTTAACACACTGACCTCTAATCACATGCACCCACATGGTGAATTTCCTCTGCTTGTACACGCAGCTGGCAAGAAATTTTCCCACACAATCGATGCGGCCACCAGGACTATGGACTTTTGTTGTAACCTTTGCCAGCTGAGGCTGTCGACGCAGTTTTATGAATGCTGCAAGGGACATAACAGTGATGTCTGCTCCTGTGTCAATCTTAAAGAGTAACCTTCATCTGAACAAGGCCGTTCAACAACAGACCCTACAAAGGACACTTCTTGACCCTCCTGGTCGCTATCCTCCTTCATCTCTTTAATATATTCAGTTTTACACACCACTTCAAAATGGCTTATTCGGTTACATTTTCTACATCTTTTGTCTTTAGCAGGGTATATGACACTCTGATCATGGGTACGATTGCACCGTGTGCAGCGGACATGCTGCACCCATCCGCTACTGGGCCTATCTGTTGCCCTTGGTCTACCGTTCACACTGTGCCTTTCACTAGCAGCCCTCCTGAACTGCTGCACTTCAACCACAATACTCTCAGATTAACTTGTACTTCACCACTCTCCTTGTCCAGCTTGGAAGCAATCCTGAAGCGCTGAAACCACTGATGCCATGTGGGCCAAGCTGCATCAAAAGGCTCAGGTGGGGTAAACTTTGACATCGTCATCAATCAGGAAACAGAAGTGCAGGCAAGAACTTCTGACACCATGTCATTAGATGCAGGACACAGCAAAGAAGGTACAACATTATTTTATTGCAGAGCATGGAAATGTACATCTGGTACCATTGATCTCACTTAGTAACTGCGACATAGACAAATGGACATAAGCCCTGCTTGAGTTTTTGAGAATATGAATAAGAATGATTTTAATATTAGATTCACAAAAGAAATACGTAAGAGTACAATTTTTCAAAACTTGAAATCTTTATTGAAGAGGGGGTTTATTAATACAAAGACTTTATTTAAACCGGTGGACAGCAATCATTTTATACACTCAACTAGCTGCCATCACCAAACTTGGAAAAATAACATCCCCAAGGGCCAACTCATGAGGGTTATGAAAAAATTAAAAAAAAAACTGATGACTACTTCTATCAGTCACAAAACCTAAAATCCAAATTTATAGAGAGAGGGTATAACGACAAATTTGTGGAGGGCATTAGACAAGAAGTAGGTAGGATGGATAGAAAGTCCTTACTAACCAAAAGACTTAAAGAAAGGGAAAGCACAAAAAACAATGAAATCAAAATACCATTTATAACCAACTACAATATTAATTACAAAATGACAGAAAAAATAGTAAGAAAACATTGGAACATGCTAAAACAAGATAAAATACTAGGACCACTGAAAATCCTGTAGACACTTTAGAAAAAGTAAGTCATTTATTTCAAATGTAAAAAATAAAGAATTTAAGATCCATGACTGCATCAGATAGGAATATTGTATATATGATTCAATGCAAATGTGGGATGCAGTACTTGGACGAATCAGAAATACCCCTAATAGAGAGGATACGCGAACATATTTTATCTATAGAAAACATGGACCAAGACAGGAACAAAGACCTACCAGTCCCAAAACATTTTAAATATTGTAATAAGGATAATCTAAAGTTTTTTAATTATATGGGCATAGCTAAATTGCCGAAACAAAAAAGAGGGGGTGACATTCATAAAAGATTATTACAGTTAGAAAGTAAATGGATTTATAATTTAGACTCATTACACCCACAAGGTCTAAATTTGGAAATAGAATTAGGTAGCTTTTTTACATTACTGTCTTCTAATTATAAACAGTTATAAACCGTATTCATATTTTATAATATTAAACCGAACTTTACAACTGTAGCGCCATAAGATTACATATATATGGATCTATTATTATTATAACTTACACTATTAGCATCAATACAGAATTATCGATTGCCCATAAATATATATATTTTTTTACCAACTTTTTTAATTTTTTAATTGATTTTTTTTCTATCTAACTATTGTTATTATTCTTCTTTATAAAATGTTATGAAATAACCATTAATACTGCTGGTTTTATACAAAATTGCACATCACTTTATATGTGAAGCCTTTTTAACACAACAACAATAAAGAGCATTACCTGTGTCATTTATGTATAAATTTATTTATAAACCAAATAAGCTATAATATATAAGTTGGAAATTCTAAATGTACTGAGAATGCAGAGGATATATAAGAGTGGACAGAATCGTTTTAAAAAACAGCTGATTAATGCAGATCAATTACAACCCTCAAGAATGTATTTAAGGAGACATCCAGAGCAGGTCTGTTATGGCTTGACAAAGGCTCTTCTGAGCTGAAACACGTTGCCTATAACAGACTGTTCATATCTAAATCATTAGAACCACTGGAACCAGCGGATTAACTGGAAGTACGTACGTCATCCCCGCATCAGTGGGCGTGTCCGGAATAGAGCACAGACTAGTTTGGTGTCCTAAGAACACTTGCTGGACCTCGCACAAGGGAAACATCCCATCATTCTAATAAGAAGTAAGGCAAATTGGTTCTTACGAACAACAAACAGGTAATTTTTTATGGAAGTTTTAACAAGTCAGAGACTGTGGCTTATACATGCTAAAAAACGATATCAGCTCTACGAAACCCAGCTAATCTAGAGACTTTGCAAACTAAATGTGTCTATACGATACAAAATAAACCACTAACAAGGATTGACACAAATAATACAAAAGAAACTGATTCATATTGATTTACCTGAAATCTGTACAATTGTTGCATATGTTTGGTATAAAAATATGATATACTATACCGAGCTTATTACTAATATTGTATAAAACTATATATACCTATAATCTTTTACATTTACCAACAATCTCTATTTATTTGTTTATCTGGAAGAAAAGTATTCTAAGAAATTCTAGTATATAAACATTTAAGACTATAAAGGACATTTTAAATATATGTTCTTGAATTAACACAAGACTGTTTAGATAGATTGGTACCAATATAGTTAGACATTACTATTAATTGATATTATCTGTTTTTATATGAATACAAATATTGTTGTTTTAACCAGCATGCATCAGTGATGTTGTTTTTAGCATAGTTTTGATATTTTAATTGGTTATTAAAAACAGTTTACAAGACATTGCTAATACATTGCCATTCTGTTAGATCTTAAGCCAGTGTATTTTACACAGGCGCACACATATATGACCCCTTGTTTTGTATATTAACCACTCCTCAGTCAAGCACCTCGCCTTTAGGTTATTGAATAACGGCCAGGGGGTCGATCCGATATAAAGCGTCGCCCGCAAAAGCCGGCGACGCCAATATTTGCGCGGATTTGGTATCACATATACGGCGTAACCTAGAAGTTACGCCCGTATATTTCTGCCGTCGCCCGCAGTTTTTTGGGCCATAGGCAGGTATACCAAACCCGCGCAGTTTGGTATCCAATATGCAGCGTAAGGACTTACGTGGCGAAAATGGAGAAAACTTACTCCATTTTCACCTCGCCACAAAAAGCAGCCGTAAGAAGCCTTACGCTGACTATTGGAGCCCCGTAACTCCCTAAACTAACTAGAAAATAAACCTAACACCTAACGCATGCGCAATGTCTATCTCCCTGTCAACCGCGATCCCCCCCCCCCCCGAAATCCCTAATAAAGTTATTACCCCCTAAACCGCCGCTCCCGGACCCCGCCGCCATCTACATAAACTAACCCCCTACTGTGAGCCTCTAAAACCGCCGCCATCTACCTTATCTATCCCCTAATCTGACCCCTTACACCGCCGCCACCTATATAAAAATTATTAACCCCTAATGTAAGCCCCTTACACCGCCGCCATCTCTATTAAAATGATTAACCCCTAATTTAATCTACCTACCCCGCCGCCAGCTATATTATCTATATTAACCCTAAGTATATTATAGTTAATATAGGTATTACATTATATATATTAACTATATTAACCCTAATTATATTAGGGTTAATATAGTTAATATAGTTACTATAGTATTTATATGAACTATATTAACTCTATCTAACCCTAACTAAATTTATATTAAATTAATCTAATTCATTTATAAACTAAAATATTCCTATTTAAATCTAAATACTTACCTATAAAATAAACCCTAAGATAGCTACAATATAATTAATAATTACATTGTAGCTATGTTAGGGTTAATATTTATTTTACAGGTAAATTGTTAATTATTTTAACTAGGTATAATAGATATTAAATAGTTATTAACTATTTAATATCTACCTAGTTAAAATAATTACCCAATTACCTGTAAAATAAATCCTAACCTAAGTTACAAATACACCTACACTATCAATAAATTTAATAAACTACTAACATCTATCTAAAAATACAATTAAATTAACTAAACTAAATTACAAAAAAAAAAAAAACACTAAATTACAAAAAATAAAAAAAAGATTACAAGATATTTAAGCTAATTACACCTATTCTAAGCCCCCTAATAAAATAATAAACCCCCAAAATAAAAAAAATTCCCTGCCCTATTCTAAATTCAACAAATTTCAAAGCTCTTTACCTTACCAGCCCTTAAAAGGGCCTTTTGTGGGGCATGCCCCAAATAATTCAGCTCTTTTGCATACAACAAATACATTACCCCCCCCCCCATTACAACCCACCACCCACATACTCCTATTCTAAACCCACCCAAACCCCCCTTAAAAAAGCCTAACACTACCCCCCTGAAGATCTCCCTACCTTGTCTTCACCACACCGGGCCGAACTCCTGATCCGATCCGGGCGATGTCTTCCTCCAAGCGGCAAAGAAGAATTCTTCCTCTGGCGATGTCTTCCTCCAAGCGGCAAAGAAGAATTCTTCCTCCGGCGACGTCTTCCTCCAAGCGGCAGCAAAGTTTTCATTCTTCCGGCGGCATCTTCAATCTTCTTTCTTCGCTCCGCCGCCGCGGAGCATCCATCCCGGCCGACTGCTGAACTTGGAATGATGTACCTTTAAATGACGTCATCCAAGATGGCGTCCGCCGAATTCCGATTGGCTGATAGGATTCTATCAGCCAATCGGAATTAAGTTAAAAAAATCTGATTGGCTGATTGAATCAGCCAATCAGATTCAAGTTCAATCCGATTGGCTGATCCAATCAGCCAATCAGATTGAGCTCGCATTCTATTGGCTGATCGGAACAGCCAATAGAATGCGAGCTCAATCTGATTGGCTGATTGGATCAGCCAATCGGATTGAACTTGAATCTGATTGGCTGATTCAATCAGCCAATCAGATTTTTTTAACTTAATTCCGATTGGCTGATAGAATCCTATCAGCCAATCGGAATTCGGCGGACGCCATCTTGGATGACGTCATTTAAAGGTACATCATTCCAAGTTCAGCAGTCGGCCGGGATGGATGCTCCGCGGCGGCGGAGCGAAGAAAGAAGATTGAAGATGCCGCCGGAAGAATGAAGACTTTGCTGCCGCTTGGAGGAAGACGTCGCCGGAGGAAGAATTCTTCTTTGCCGCTTGGAGGAAGACATCGCCGGAGGAAGAATTCTTCTTTGCCGCTTGGAGGAAGACATCGCCGGAGGAAGAATTCTTCTTTGCCGCTTGGAGGAAGACATCGCCTGGATCGGATCAGGAGTTCGGCCCGGTGTGGTGAAGACAAGGTAGGGAGATCTTCAGGGGGGTAGTGTTAGGCTTTTTTAAGGGGGGTTTGGGTGGGTTTAGAATAGGGGTATGTGGGTGGTGGGTTGTAATGGGGGGGGGGGGTATTGTATTTGTTGTATGCAAAAGAGCTGAATTCTTTGGGGCATGCCCCACAAAAGGCCCTTTTAAGGGCTGGTAAGGTAAAGAGCTTTGAAATTTGTTGAATTTAGAATAGGGCAGGGAATTTTTTTTATTTTGGGGGTTTATTATTTTATTAGGGGGCTTAGAATAGGTGTAATTAGCTTAAATATCTTGTAATCTTTTTTTTATTTTTTGTAATTTAGTGTTTGTTTTTTTTTGTAATTTAGTTTAGTTAATTTAATTGTATTTTTAGATAGATGTTAGTAGTTTATTAAATTTATTGATAGTGTAGGTGTATTTGTAACTTAGGTTAGGATTTATTTTACAGGTAATTGGGTAATTATTTTAACTAGGTAGATATTAAATAGTTAATAACTATTTAATATCTATTATACCTAGTTAAAATAATTAACAATTTACCTGTAAAATAAATATTAACCCTAACATAGCTACAATGTAATTATTAATTATATTGTAGCTATCTTAGGGTTTATTTTATAGGTAAGTATTTAGATTTAAATAGGAATATTTTAGTTTATAAATGAATTAGATTAATTTAATATAAATTTAGTTAGGGTTAGATAGAGTTAATATAGTTCATATAAATACTATAGTAACTATATTAACTATATTAACCCTAATATAATTAGGGTTAATATAGTTAATATATATAATGTAATACCTATATTAACTATAATATACTTAGGGTTAATATAGATAATATAGCTGGCGGCGGGGTAGGTAGATTAAATTAGGGGTTAATCATTTTAATAGAGATGGCGGCGGTGTAAGGGGCTTACATTAGGGGTTAATAATTTTAATATAGATGGCGGCGGTGTTAGGGGCTCACTTTAGGGGGTTATAGATATAATATAGCTGGCGGCGGGGTACGGGAGCGGCGGTTTAGGGGTTAATAATTTTATTAGGTTGCGGCGGGGTAAAGGAGCGGCGGTTTAGGGGTTAATAATTTTATTAGGTTGTGGCGGGGTAAAGGAGCGGCGGTTTAGGGGTTAATAGCATTTTTATTGTTAGGCTAGTGAGGGGGGATAGCGGATAGAGGGTTAGACAGTGCGGGCTATGTTAGGGAGGCGTGTTAGACAGTGCGGGCTATGTTAGGGAGGCGTGTTAGACAGTGCAGGCTATGTTAGGGAGGCGTGTTAGACAGTGCGGGCTATGTTAGGGAGGCGTGTTAGACAGTGCGGGTGTTTTAAACTTTAGTCAGGTTTTAAAGGCGCCGGCAGTTTCTAACGTGGCGCAAGTCACTGGCGACGCCAGAAATTTGTACTTACGCAGATTTCTGGACATCGCTGGTTTGTGAGACTTACGGCACGTTAGCATCTGACGGCGACCTATATGGGATGGCTCGAGTTGCGAGCTGAAACTGTGGGCGACGCCGGTTCCCTCGCTTGCGCCGCAAACTGCGATCGATATCGGATCGCGCCCCAGGTGCCTCCTCTAGTGGGTATGTAGTAAATATGAGCAAACACAACTACTACTTAAGATTGGGAGCTATTGCAAATCATGGAACCTCACCTAGAATTCAAAGCAAATGCCAGGAAAGCAGAACTAATCTTCACAGTGTCATCGTGACCACTGGGGTTGACCTTGAATGTACTTTGCTGTGTTGCATGTGTCTTTCTGTAAGCTCAGAAACATCTATCTGCAGCTAAATAAAAATATTTGCCTTTTTAAATAAATCACTGCTTGGTTAATTGATTTGTTAATTAAATCCATATAATTAGTTATTCATAGTTTCATTTAGAATATGTATATATTCACCTTTAGGGGCAATGGGTAGTTAAGTTTATTAGTGTTAGCTTTTTATTACTTTGGGGGGTTTGGTGGGGGTTTTATACAGTGTATATACTCTCATTTCAATGTTCTGCACATAGCAGAATGTGTTCTATGTATTTATAAATATATATTCCTATATATATGTATATATCTATACCTAAATAAAATCATGTATATATAATAGGTATAGCTATATATTGTACCAAAATACAATTGGATATATATATCTTATGTGAAGAACATTGGAATGTGAAATATTCATGTTTTCATGTTGGGTTTTCGCACATGAGAATATGCGATAGGGTTTGCGCACTAGCAGGGTGTTTTTTAATTTTTTTTTGCTCTCTTGACTTCTACGGGGGAATATATTGTAAGTTCATCTTTTTGTGCACATCGTGAGCAATAACTTTTTACTTTAAACTAATAATTTGAGTGCAATCCAACGCTTTCAAAACGTTTACATCAAGCACAGTTAACACTCCAGTGGGAGTGTTAAAGAGCACTCCACTTGTAATCTGGTCCTTAAAGGGACATTAAACACTAAATAAATGCTAGATAGAATGATGCATTCAAAGAAAAGATTAGTTTGAGAATAACTTGTAGATTTATTTTTTAAAGTTTCATTAGCTGTTTAAATATTGATAACTTAAGTATAAAGTTTTTGGCTGGAATTCCGCAGCGAATTTGAGGCGAGGCTGATTCACCTAAGTTATCAAGCCCTAGATAACGGCAAAAGTAGAATTTTGTGACGTAAGCTTCGATCCGCCGGACTCAGTCCAACACAGATCGATTCTTACGTCACTCCAGATGTTCCGCACACAAGTGCGGCACAATCTGACTACTTTTGCTAGTTATCAAAAAACTAGCAGGTACGCTCGGCACTTTTCCAGCCCAGCGTACCTGATTTTCAATCCGCCGCATTGGAGGCGGCGGATCCCATAGGAATCAATGGGAGTCTGACCATAGTGAAAGTTCATATTCGCTGCTGCCCGACATCCCATTGATTCCTATGGGAGCTGTCTACACCTAACACCCTAACATGTACCCTGAGTCTAAACACCACTAATTTGTCCCCCCTACACCGCCGCAACTAAATACATTTATTACCCCCTAAACCGCCGCTCCCGGAGCCCACCGCAATCTATACTAAATATGTTAACCCCTAAACCGCCGCTCCCAGACCCCGCCCCCACCTACATGATACCTATTAACCACTATCCTGCCCCCCCCTATACCGTCGCCACCTATAATAAATTTATTAACCCCTATCCTGCGGATCCCGGACCACGCCGCAACTAAATAAATAGTTTAACCCCTAAACCGCCGCTCCAGGACCCCGCTGCAACCTATATTAAACTAATCAACCCCTAATCTGCTCCCCCTACACCGTCGCCACCTATAATACATTTATTAACCCCTATCCTGCCCCCCTACACCGCCACCACTGTAATAAAATTATTAACCCCTAAACCTAGGTCTAACCCTAACACCCCCCTAACTTAAATATTAATTAAATAAATCTAAATAATATTTCTCTTATTAAATAAATTAATCCTATTTAAAACTAAATACCTTTAAAATAAACCCTAATATAGCTAAAATATAAATAATAATTATATTGTAGCTATTTTAGGATTTATATTTATTTTACAGGCAACTTTCAATTTATTTTAACTAGGTACAATAGCTATTAAATAGTTAATAACTATTTAATAGCTACCTAGCTAAAATAAAGAGAAATTTACCTGTAAAATAAAAACTAACCTAAGTTACAATTACACCTAACACTACACTATACTTTAATAAATTATTTCTATTTAAAACTAAACACTTACCTGTAAAATAAACCCTAAGATAGCTACAATATAATTAATAATTACATTGTAGCTATTTTAGGATTTATATTTATTTTACAGGTAACTTTGTATTTATTTTAGCTAGTTAGAATAGTTATTAAATAGTTATTAACTATTTAATAACTACCTAGCTAAAAGAAATATAAAATTACCTGTAAAATAAATGGATGAAGATTGAAGACGCCGCTTGGAAGATGACATCGCCCGGATGGAAGACTTCTTCAGCGCCACTTGGATGATGACTTCATCGGATGGAAGATTTCTTCAGCGCCACTTGGATGATGACTTCTGCCGCTCCGGATCTCCTCTTCGGTTCCATCGATGGTCGGCTGGCTGAAGACGACTCAAGGTAGGATGATCTTCAGGGGGGTAATTTTAGCTTTTTTTAAGGGGGTTTGGGTTAGATTAGGGGTATGTGGGTGGTGGGTTTTTATTGTTGGGGGAGTTGTATTTTTCTTTTACAGGCAAAAGAGCTGTTTTCTTTGGGGCATGCCCCGCAAAAGGCCCTTTTAAGGCTTGGTAAGGTAAAAGAGCTTTAAACTTTTTAATTTAGAATAGAGTAGGGAATTTTTTTATTTTGGGGGGCTTTGTTATTTTATTAGGGGGCTTAGATTAGGTGTAAGTAGCTTAAAATTGTTGTAATATTTTTTAAATGTTTGTAACTTATTTTTTTTATTTTTTGTACTTTAGTTAGTTTATGTAATTGTATTTAATTGTAGTTATTTGTAGTTAATTTATTTGATTAATTTAATGATAGTGTAGTATTAGGTTTAATTGTAACTTAGGTTAGGATTTATTTTACAGGTAATTTTTTATTTCTTTTAGCTAGGTAGTTATTAAATAGTTAATAACTATTTAATAACTATTCTAACTAGCTAAAATAAATACAAAGTTAACTGTAAAATAAATATAAATCCTAAAATAGCTACAATGTAATTATTAATTACATTGTAGCTATCTTAGGATTTATTTTACAGGTAATTTTTTTATTTCTTTTAGCTAGGTAGTTATTAAATAGTTAATAACTATTTAATAACTATTCTAACTAGCTAAAATAAATACAAAGTTAACTGTAAAATAAATATAAATCCTAAAATAGCTACAATGTAATTATTAATTATATTGTAGCTATCTTACGGCTAGATTTAGAGTTCTGCAGCCAAAGGGGTGCGATAGCTACGCATGCTTTTTCTCCCCCCGCACCTTTTAAATACCGCTGGTATTTAGAGTTCACAGAAGGGCTGCGTTAGGCTCCAAAAAAGGGAGCGTAGAGCATATTTACCGCCACTGCAACTCTAAATACCAGCGTTGCTTACGGACGCGGCCAGCTTAAAAAACGTGCTTGTGCATGATTCCCCCATAGAAAACAATGGGGCTGTTTGAGCTGATAAAAACCTAACACCTGCAAAAAAGCAGTGTTAAGCTCCTAACGCAGCCCCATTGTTTCCTATGGGGAAACACTTCCTAAGTCTGCACCTAACACCCTAACATGTACCCCGAGTCTAAACACCCCTAACCTTATGCTTATTAACCCCTAATCTGCCGCCCCCACTATCGCTGACCCCTGCCGCTCCGTACACCGCCGCCAGCTACGTTATCCCTATGTACCCTTAATCTGCTGCCCCTAACACCGCCGACCCCTATGTTATATTTATTAACCCCTAATCTGCTGCCCCTGCATATTATTATTAACCCCTAATCTGCCGCTCCGTACACCGCCACAACCTACGTTATCCCTATGTACCCCTAATCTGCTGCCCCTAACACCGCCGACCCCTATATTATATTTATTAACCCCTAATCTGCCGCCCCCAATGTCGCCTCCACCTACCTACAATAATTAACCCCTAATCTGCCGACCGGATCTCACCGATACTCTAATAAATGTATTAACCCCTAAAGCTAAGTCTAACCCTAACACCCCCCTAAGTTAAATATAATTTAAATCTAACAAAATAAATTAACTCTTATTAAATAAATTATTCCTATTTAAAGCTAAATACTTACCTGTAAAATAAACCCTAATATAGCTACAATATAAATTATAATTATATTGTAGCTATTTTAGGATTAATATTTATTTTACAGGCAACTTTGTAATATTTTTAACCAGGTACAATAGCTAATAAATAGTTAATAACTATTTAATAGTTACCTAGTTAAAAAAATTACAAAATTACCTGTAAAATAAATCCTAACCTAAGTTACAATTAAACCTAACACTACACTATCAATAAATAAATTAAATAAAATAGCTACAATTATCTTCAATTAAACCTAACACTACACTATCAATAAATTAATTAAATACAATACCTACAAATAACTACAATGAAATAAACTAACTAAAGTACAAAAAATAAAAAAGAACTAAGTTACAAAAAATAAAAAAATATTTACAAACATTAGAAAAATATTACAACAATGTTAAACTAATTACACCTACTCTAAGCCCCCTAATAAAATAAGAAAGACCCCCAAAATAAAAAAATGCCCTACCCTATTCTAAAATTAAAATAGAAAAGCTCTTTTACCTTACCAGCCCTGAAAAGGGCCCTTTGCGGGGCATGCCCCAAAGAATTCAGCTCTTTTGCCTGTAAAAAAAAACATACAATACCCCCCCCCACATTACAACCCGCCACCCACATACCCCTAATCTAACCCAAACCCCCCTTAAATAAACCTAACACTAAGCCCCTGAAGATCTTCCTACCTTATCTTCACCACGCCGGCTTCACCGATCGATCCAGAAGAGCCTCCGATGTCTTCATCCAAGCCCAAGCGGGGGCTGAAGATGTCCATGATCCGGCTGAAGTCTTCATCCAAGCGGGAGCTGAAGAGGTCCATGATCCGGCTGAAGTCTTCTATCAAGCGGCATCTTCAATCTTCTTTCTTCCGGATCCATGTTCATCCCACCGACGCGGAATATCCATCTTCACCGACGATTTCCCGAAGAATGACGGTTCCTTTAAGGGACGTCATTCAAGATGGCGTCCCTCGAATTCTGATTGGCTGATAGGATTCTATCAGCCAATCGGAATTAAGGTAGGAAAATTCTGATTGGCTGATAGAATCAGCCAATCAGAATCAAGTTCAATCCGATTGGCTGATCCGATCAGCCAATCAGATTGAGCTCGCATTCTATTGGCTGTTTCTATCAGCCAATAAAGGTTTAATTGTAACTTAGGTTAGTTTTTATTTTACAGGTAAATTTATCTTTATTTTAACTAGGTAGCTATTAAATAGTTAATAACTATTTAATAGCTATTGTACCTAGTTAAAATAAATTGAAAGTTGCCTGTAAAATAAAAATAAATCCTAAGATAGCTACAATATAATTATTATTTATATTGTAGCTATATTAGGGTTTATTTTAAAGGTAAGTATTTAGTTTTAAATAGGATTAACTTAGTTAATAAGAGAAATATTATTTAGATTTATTTAATTAATATTTAAGTTAGGGGGGGTGTTAGGGTTAAACTTAGGTTTAGGGGTTAATAATTTTATTACAGTGGTGGCGGTGTAGTGGGGGGCAGGATAGGGGTTAATAAATTTATTATAGGTGGCGACGGTGTTGGGGGGGCAGACTAGGGGTTAATAAGAGCAGCGAAATCGGATGAGTGATAACTCTCACAGTCCGCTGCTCATCGCCCCGTACTTGGTGCACGGCTTTTTGACAGCTTTTTTGATAACTTAGGTAAAATTTTGCAAGTCCCCGGCGGCAATGGTAGGCGAGCTTAGGTGGCCGTATTGAACCGGCGAAGGCAGGTAAAGTAGACGGCTTGATAACTACCCCTCTTTGTGTCTGTAAAACAATGGCAGCCACCATATTGTAACTTAGCTTACTTTCTCTACTATGGTTAATTAGGGACAGTTATAAGTAGGTGACTAGAGTGTGCAGCCATTGGCTGTGTGGAATGGCTGTTGTGTTCACCTTGTATAAGATTATCACTATAGTACACAGCAGACTCAACAGATTTGTCAACATTTTCTGAAAAGTATCATATAATTTATTTGTTTCCACAATAGGGAAACATAATTATATTTAATGAGAGAGAAGACATAAATATGTAGATACAAGCATGTAACGTTTTACATCATACACATGCAAATCTAAATAAACACGCTCAGGTAAATGAGGTGTTACTGAAGTCTGTTGAAAATTTGCCTCTTTTTCTAATTGTTTAACTTACACAGTGTTGTTTCATGTGCTGAATTGTCTCCGTTTTACATCAAGACGTACACAGAAAGAAAATATGTCTCCCACACTTACAATCGTTGGTTTAATATCTTTAACAATTATTACAATCTTTGGGTTTATGTCAACCTCGTTCATAAGGCTTAGATGGTCCATTTAACTTCCCTTGACCAACACTTTCACCCAGTACCATAATTACCATATCCCTTACCCTTGTTCCCATTAATTACCTGAAATAAAGACACAACAACAGGGTTTGCCGATTAAAAAATGGAAAGGTCACTTTATTTAAGCTGATTTTGCATTGTAGCCAAAATCAGATAAGAGAGCCATAAATCAATCAATTTCTGCAATTTCAACACCACAATCAACATAAATGCCCATGCATTTCCACTGAACATGGGTCTACGTCTCCGGGGGGGATGACCACAAAACACCCCCCTGTGGCGCGGCACGAGGAATTGCCCGAGAGAACCCGCTGCACAGTCCGCCCAGCAGCTAGACCACCGGATCACGGCGCCAAGCCGAATGTGCAGCGGGATCCTCCTGCGTCCTCGATGCCCCGCCCACGTGTAAGACCCGTTTTCACCGCTGTCCATTTCATTGCTCTTCCTTCCACTAGTAGCTGCTGAATCTTAATGCCTCTGGTTAGCATAGACCGATTTGCGTCACCCGCTTAACCTCAGCTGCAGCTATCTCCTTCCTTAAGGGAACACAGGCGGTCTTATAAAGATCCAACCAATTGGTCAGCATCCTGCCCATATCTGCGTCTGCTTGCTCTCCTCATCCTTTGTGACCTCTCCAGTTATGATTCGTTCTCTCCTATTGAACCTAATGCAGGGTGGGTGGGGGGGAAACAAGAAAAAAGGTTAGTGTGGCATACTTCCTGTTCTGCTCCTTATAACAACTCTCTCTCTCAGCACCTCCCCCTTTCTCCTAATCTCTATTCCTTTGTCCTACTCTCACCTCCCCCTGTCTTTCTACCTAACCTGTCCCCCCTCCCTTTTCCTTTCAGAGAAAACGCCTAAATTAACCCCTTAAGCTCTGTTTGCAGGAGCCCCTAACCTTAGTTGCGCTCCTGTCGCATTTGCTCTTTCCGCTTCTTATAAGGCTTAGATGGTCCATTTAACTTCCCTTGACCAACACTTTTACCCAGTACCATAATTAGCATATCCCTTACCCTTGTTCCCATTAATTACCTGAAATAAAGACACAACAACAGGGTTTGCCGATTAAAAAATGGAAAGGTCACTATATTTAAGCTGATTTTGCATTGTAGCCAAAATCAGATAAGAGAGCCATAAATCAATCAATTTCTGCAATTTCAACACCATAATCAACATAAATGCCCATGCATTTCCACTGAACATGGGTCTACGTTTCCGGGGGGATGACCACAAAACACCCCCCCGTGGCGCGGCACGAGGAATTGCCCGAGAGAACCCGCTGCACAGTCCGCCCAGCAGCCAGATCACCGGATCACGGCGCCAAGCCGAATGTGCAGCGGGATCCTCCCGCGTCCTCGATGCCCCGCCCACGTGTAAGACCCGTTTTCACCGCCACAAAAAAGGCTCCCTTTTCTGCCATCCCCCATTTAGTGACCTTTCCTCACCTGCACCAGCTCTGCTACCAACATCCTTATGTCCTCCAGGAACCGATCGTTCCCCACCTCGTTCAGGTGAACTCTATCAGCACGAAACAGCTCTTCTCGTTTAGCCGCTATCAAGGGATGCTCCAACACCCTTCCACCTATCTCCCTAACTATCTTCGCTGCCACCTGATTGACTCGCCTCCGCGATCTATAACCTGCCCTTTGTGTATCCGTGTTGCGTATTCTGGATATTATATTTGACCATATAACTTGCAGCTGTGGCCACGCCACCTTTTACCAGCTAATAACCTCCTTTATACTGTCCTCCAACTCTTTTAACGGTAATGCGCCTATATCATTACCACCCAAATGAATTATCAGCGCGTCTGGGGGGCCCCACCTTTTCCTTGCCTGCTGTATGGTAGGAACTAGCTCGCTCCAGCACATGCCCCTTTTGCCTATCCACCTTATGCTAGCTAACCTGTGCACGAAGCCTAAATGCTCTCATAACCCTGACGCCATCGCCCTCGCTCTGGCCCAATGCACGTATGAGTGGCCGACCACCCATACCCGTAATGCTCTGCTTGAAATGGAAAAACAAATATTCATTAACCTCACACCTCTGTGGCCACATCATTTAACGTCACCCAACTTCAAAATACCTGCTGCTTTACCCTCCCGACAGGGCATGTACTGCTCCCTGTTTCTTTTATTGACACCCATACGCCCTTCCCCTGCCTATCTGTTTTTTATTTTCTTAACAGCACCATTATGTTATCATCATAAACCTTCACATCTGTTACCCCTAAGCCGTTTACCTTATCCATTTTATTTGCTGCTATTAATTCCCCTATCCTAAATGCCCCCCAGAAAGCCATTACAAATGCTGCTTTAAGCAGATTGTCTTCATCCCTGTTCCTGCATATCTCATCTAACACTGGTACCATCCTCTCTAACCAATCCTCTGTAATCGGTTCCCTGTCGTCCACCTGCTTGACTTCACCTACCTGCCATGCTTTTAAAACCTTTCTAACTATGAATGATTTGGTTATGTCTTCCCTATCCCTTAATTTAGCAAAGAAAGATACCCCTGCTACCGCTATGCCCACCTGCCCTTTTTTCATGCCTTTCATCTTTAATGACCAAAGCCATTCTAGGAACCTACTCCTCTCTCCCCCTATTGCATCACCCTTAAACTCCAGCCACTGCTTCCAATAGGTGTCGTATGCCCTCCATGTTCTTGGCGCCAATGATTTTTCCACCATTTTCTTTATCCCCTCTATGCGCTCCAAATCTGCCAAAGAAAGATGGGGCATCTTTCACCTTCCTTTCTAGCTGCAGGCGCGGCCTTCCTAAATACCTACCACTTAAATCTAGACAGGGCGTCTGCTATTACATTTTTGTATCCTGGGATATGCTTTGCTTTAAAACAGATATTCAATTGCAGGCATTTTAGAACTAGATAACGCAAGTATTTTATTACTGGCATTGATGACGCTGAAAGATTATTAACTGCGTCTACTACCCCCTGATTGTCAGACCAGAATGTAATGCTCTTATTTTCTAGCAAATTGCCCCATAGTTCCAATGCTACCACTATTGGGAATAACTCCAGCAGCGCTATGTTTTTTACCCAACCGCTGGTTTCCCATTTTACTGGCCACTTGTCCGCACACCATTTACCTTGCAGGTATGCGCCGAAACCCGCACTCCCTGCTGCGTCTGTGTAAAGCTCTAATTCACTTGCTGCTGCTAATTTAGGCCAAATCCTGACTCCATTAAAGTCCACTAAAAAAGTATCCCATACTCTCAAATCCACTTTCATCTCACCTGTCAACCTAATCAGGTGCTCAGGTTTCCTTACTCCTGCTGTCCCCAATTCCAACCTCCTCTTAAATATTCTTCCTACCGGTATAACTCTACATGCGAAATTGAGTACGCCTAGCAACTTCTGCATTTCTCTTAGCGCTACTTTCTTTCTTCCTAAAATTTCTTTTATTAGCTGTCGCGCCTTCTCTATTTTTTCTTCCGGCAGCTCGCATTGCTCTTTCACTGTATCTATCATGATACCTAAAAATGACAACCGCTGACTAGGCCCTTCTGATTTCTCGGCTGCTACTGGGACTCCTAGCTCCCCCAACATATCCACCAGCAAGCTCTTTAGCCTTGCGCATGTGCCATCCCCTGCTCGGCCCACTACCATGAAATCGTCCCAATAATTCACAATTCTATCCGAACCTGTCCTTGCTTACAACAACCAATGGAGGAATGTACTAAATTTCTCAAATATGGAGCATGATACCGAGCAGCCCATCGGCAAGCATTTATCCACATAAAAGTTCTTGTTAAATCTATACCCCATTAGCCTGAAACTGGCCGGATTCAATGGTAACAGCCTAAATGCGGATTCTATGTCTATTTTAGCCATTAATGCGCCCTTCCCTGCCTCCTTCACCATCTCCACTGCCGAATTAAATGACTGATACTGCACTGACGCATCTGCCTTATCTATGGCATCGTTTACAGACCTCCCTCTCGGGTATGACAGGTGTTGCATCATGCGAAATTTACCTGTTTCTTTCTTGGGTACTACCCCTAATGGTGATATGACTAATCCCTGTATGGGTATTTCCTTAAATGGCCCCACCATCCTCCCCAATTTTATTGCTTTGTCTAATTTTTCCTGCAGTACCGCCGGGTACTCGTTTGCAGATTTTAAATTCTTAACCTTAACTGCTCCAGTCACTTCATTTCTTACCGGTATTACAAACCCCTCCGTTAACCCCTTTATCAGCATTGTCCTATCGTCTTTATCATCATAATTTGCCAACTCCTTTGTCAACCTATCTACTCTCAGTGGTGTTCTGGCCATTCCCCATTCCTCCTCCGCTACTATTTCCTCCTGAACCACGAAAAAACTGCTTATTACTCCCCCCGCCACTTTTCCTACAGTCCACCCCCGCATGGAAACCCCTGCAATACCTGCATATGTGCCTGAATTTACACCCATTGCCCCTGTCACAACGCTTCTCATTATAGGCCCAACATTCTTTCCCCTCTGCTTTTCCTGGCCTCGCTGAAGCTAATGCTAGCGGTCTTTGTCCCATGCTATCTGCTGGCTTTATTAAACGCGTCCACATATCCAATATTTTTATACCGAACTCTTTCCTTCCTTTTTCCCCCAACTGCAGGTTCCCCCTCCTGAATTCTCCATCGTAATCTTTCCACCCAAAACCACCATAGGTCGTGTAACATTCCGCTATCAAGTGTATGTATCTCAGCATCCCTTTTACCTTTCCTGGGTTTTCAGATAAAAAACACTCAGCGTATATGACCATCCCTTTTACCCATTCCGGGAATGATTGCTTTAATTTCTTACCCTTCCCCTCATCACTTCTAGCTTTTAGCGCCACTGCTTCCCTTGTAATCTCAAACACATCCACATACCTTCCTTTCTGCGCCTTGACTATGACTTTCGCTTTTAAATGAGTCGTTAATGGCATTAATTTTGTCCCTGTAACCTCGTCATCCACGTCAAATTCCCCTTCACTATCATCCCTACCTGTTAAGGCATCATTCGCCACCTTTTTCCCTTGTTTAGCGTATATCTTCTTTACAAACTTTAAAATTCTCGTATTACCTTCCCCCTGCACCTTATCGTCATCAGAATCCCATTCAGATGAACTGTCTGACCCCTTATCTAAGCAATACATTATTTTCTTACCTTGTTTTGGCTGAACATTCTGCTCCCTCCCGTTGTCTTTTCCGCTCGCCTCTCCTCTCTCCTTTGCTCCAAGAGAGTCTCCTTCTTTTCCGTCCTTTCCCATTGTGCACCTTGCCGTGCTGTTTACAAGTTCTCTCTGCAATGCATTCAAATTTGTATTAGTATATATGTCTGCTTCTCTTCCTCCTGAACCCTCACTTGTACCTCTTTCCCATTCCCTGTGGTTATCCTTCTCCACCCCTCTGCTCACCCTTCCCCTTTCTTCCACCCTCTGCTCATCCTCTACCATCACATAAGTATTACCTTCTACATCCCTTATTGTCCTAGGTCTATCCCTCCCTGTTTCCTCTGTTCTATACCTCTTTTGGGGCCTCTGGTTATGCTGGCCCTTGCTATATACTTCCACCCACCCCTGCCCCACTTCGCCCTCCCTTGCTGCGATGCCCTTAGACCCCCTTTTGCCCCCCTATGGTCTCCCCTCTGCCCTTCTGCACTATTACCTCCTGATCTTACTGCTCCCCTATTTCCATTATCCCAAGTGCTGGGCCCGCCAGGGCACCGGTCACCACAACCCACCTGCAGTGCCCCTTCATTCTCTTCCCCATTAACCTCATATCTGATACCTTCCCCCACAACATATATCGCCCTACTCTCCCTATTTTGTTCCATCTGTGCTTGGAGTGCGCGTGCACCGCCGCCCCTATGGGGCGACCCCTCCCCTCCTTCCCGTGTGCGTATATCCCTCAATGCTCCGCTTCGGGGACTGCTGAAATTAGAACCTTCCCTCCCCCCATTCACATCGATACGACTACAGGGAGTGCAGAATTATTAGGCAAATTAGTATTTTGACCACATCATCCTCTTTATGCATATTGTCTTACTCCAAGCTGTATAGGCTCGAAAGCCTGCTACCAATTAAGCATATTAGGTGATGTGCATCTCTGTAATGAGAAGGGGTGTGGTCTAATGACATCAACACCCTATATCAGGTGTGCATAATTATTAGGCAACTTCCTTTCCTTTGGCAAAATGGGTCAAAAGAAGGACTTGACAGGCTCAGAAAAGTCAAAAATAGTGAGATATCTTGCAGAGGGATGCAGCACTCTTAAAATTGCAAAGCTTCTGAAGCGTGATCATCGAACAATCAAGCGTTTCATTCAAAATAGTCAACAGGGTCGCAAGAAGCGTGTGGAAAAACCAAGGCGCAAAATAACTGCCCATGAACTGAGAAAAGTCAAGCGTGCAGCTGCCAATATGCCACTTGCCACCAGTTTGGCCATATTTCAGAGCTGCAACATCACTGGAGTGCCCAAAAGCACAAGGTGTGCAATACTCAGAGACATGGCCAAGGTAAGAAAGGCTGAAAGACGACCACCACTGAACAAGACACACAAGCTGAAACGTCAAGACTGGGCCAAGAAATATCTCAAGACTGATTTTTCTAAGGTTTTATGGACTGATGAAATGAGAGTGAGTCTTGATGGGCCAGATGGATGGGCCCGTGGCTGGATTGGTAAAGGGCAGAGAGCTCCAGTCCGACTCAGACGCCAGCAAGGTGGAGTACTGGTTTGGGCTGGTATCATCAAAGATGAGCTTGTGGGGCCTTTTCGGGTTGAGGATGGAGTCAAGCTCAACTCCCAGTCCTACTGCCAGTTTCTGGATCACACCTTCTTCAAGCAGTGGTACAGGAAGAAGTCTGCATCCTTCAAGAAAAACATGATTTTCATGCAGGACAATGCTCCATCACACGCGTCCAAGTACTCCACAGCGTGGCTGGCAAGAAAGGGTATAAAAGAAGAAAATCTAATGACATGGCCTCCTTGTTCACCTGATCTGAACCCCATTGAGAACCTGTGGTCCATCATCAAATGTGAGATTTACAAGGAGGGAAAACAGTACACCTCTCTGAACAGTGTCTGGGAGGCTGTGGTTGCTGCTGCACGCAATGTTGATGGTGAACAGATCAAAACACTGACAGAATCCATGGATGGCAGGCTTTTGAGTGTCCTTGCAAAGAAAGGTGGCTATATTGGTCACTGATTTGTTTTTGTTTTGTTTTTGAATGTCAGAAATGTATATTTGTGAATGTTGAGATCTTATATTGGTTTCACTGGTAAAAATAAATAATTGAAATGGGTATATATTTGTTTTTTGTTAAGTTGCCTAATAATTATGCACAGTAATAGTCACCTGCACACACAGATATCCCCCTAAAATAGCTAAAACTAAAAACAAACTAAAAACTACTTCCAAAAATATTCAGCTTTGATATTAATGAGTTTTTTGGGTTCATTGAGAACATGGTTGTTGTTCAATAATAAAATTAATCCTCAAAAATACAACTTGCCTAATAATTCTGCACTCCCTGTAATAGGCCTGACTGTATCCGCCCCAGCACCCCCTATGTACACATATTGCCTGCGATCTGGGGAAACCGTGCTAACAGCAACCGGCTCCCCTCCCTCCCCCCGTGTACATTTGTATTTCGGGTCCCCCCAAGGATCACAAATAAACTGCTTAGTGCGCTCGCTCCCCACCCGGTTACTTATAGTGTGGCTGGCCATATCAGCTTGAGTGGTCGTGTTAGCAGTGCGTGGCCCCGCCCCGCCATTTTGGCCTGGGATTAAAGATGGCCGCTCATGTCTCGCGGGATTTCGCGCGCGACCGCGCCCCGCTGTATTCTGTTCGGGACCCGGCCCAGGGGGTATTGGCCTCTCACCGCTGCCTACTCTGCAAGTTATACCGTGGCTGGTTTGGACAAGGGGAATGGGAGGGGGGGACCCTCTAAATATGGCCGGGATATCGCTGCTGCCGTCTGAGTCAGGGTATAATGGGGGGTCACTAATGTCCCCGCCATGGTAGCTTACCTCCTTGCCAGACCTCTCTGTCTCCCTGCCACCCACCCCTGCACTTACCTCGCCAGCTCCGCTCACACCCGCTGGTATCACCTGCTCCACCAGCCTTTCCGTTTGCAGCGGTCCGCTCTCCTTCCTGACTGTTAATCCTTCTTTCTGCCTTTTCTCCTTCTCCAGTCTTTTAAGCCTCTGCTGTGCCTGGATTGCCCTGGTCCTCCATATGGTGTCGTCGCCGTCAAGGAATTTCCTCGGTATCTTACGATTCCTGGTGGACATCTTCACATCTTCAGCTCTACAAACACGTCTTCCTGTGGAAACAAGAAAAATGGTTAGTGTGGCATACTTCCTGTTCTGCTCCTTATAACAACTCTCTCTCTCTCAGCTCCTCCCCCTTTCTCCTAATCTCTATTCCTTTGTCCAACTCTCACCTCCCCCTGTCTTTCTACCTAACCTGTCCCCCCTCCCTTTTCCTTTCAGAGAAAATGCCTAAATTAACCCCTTAAGCTCTGTTTGCAGGAGCCCCTAACCTTAGTTGCGCTCCTGTCGCATTTGCTCCTTCAGCTTCTTATTATAGCTGTGAATATTCAAGACAGAAAAACAGGATTCATCCTAAATCCTAAGAGTCAAATACAACTTGCAATGAGCCTTGCACATATGTTATTACAGGGCTTTTTCTCAGCTGAAGGGTACATCTACTTGCTGGTACCTGACATCTTCTTCTCTGAGACATGGACCTTAGTTACATTTGTAATGATACTTTTATCTTTTTGCAACAGTTTCTGGTTCACTGCCTGGCTCTGTACTTTCTACTGTGTGACGATTGTCAACACCAAACACGCAGCTTTCTTGATCCTGAAGAGAAAATTCCCTGCAATTGCCCCCAAGCTGTTCCTGGCCACAGCAGTAGGATTGATCACCATCTGTGTCCCTGTTTTATGGAATATTCAACTAAAGATGAAAGAAACAACCTCAGGAGACATAACACTACCTTCATGGCAGTAGGTTTTCAGTACAATTCTCTGTTCGCTATAAGCTTTATTTTGCTTGCTTGTATTGTGCCTCTCATTTATCACTCACATCTATAGCTTGTTCACTGTTCTCTCTCTTGGGACATATCAAGAGACTAAAACTTAATGCAGCAAACTGGAGAACTCCACAGCTTGGGGCTTATTACCGAGCTTGTAGGACTATGTTACTTCTTGTCATAGTTTATGGGATTATTATTGTGGATAAAATTATAATTGCCTCCTCCTCTGTATCTATTAACAGTACATTTGTGGTATCTCTCTGGTGTTTGTTTGTACTTTATCCAACAACCCAATCTGTTGTTTTGATTTCAGGCAGGTCCAGACTGACAATGTCATTTTTAAGGATTTTTCCATGTGTAGACTAACGTTTATGTAACATATTTAGGTATGCTTATTAACTGGGCAAGCAATCTGACACATAATACATGTTTATATATATATATATATATACACAGTATACAGGGAGTGCAGAATTATTAGGCAAGTTGTATTTTTGAGGATTAATTTTATTATTGAACAACAACCATGTTCTCAATGAACCCAAAAAACTCATTAATATCAAAGCTGAATAGTTTTGGAAGTATTTTTTAGTTTGTTTTTAGTTATAGCTATTTTAGGGGGATATCTGTGTGTGCAGGTGACTATTACTGTGCATAATTATTAGGCAACTTAACAAAAAACAAATATATACCCATTTCAATTATTTATTTTTACCAGTGAAACCAATATAACATCTCAACATTCACAAATATACATTTCTGACATTCAAAAACAAAACAAAAACAAATCAGTGACCAATATAGCCACCTTTCTTTGCAAGGACACTCAAAAGCCTGCCATCCATGGATTCTGTCAGTGTTTTGATCTGTTCACCATCAACATTGCGTGCAGCAGCAACCACAGCCTCCCAGACACTGTTCAGAGAGGTGTACTGTTTTCCCTCCTTGTAAATCTCACATTTGATGATGGACCACAGGTTCTCAATGGGGTTCAGATCAGGTGAACAAGGAGGCCATGTCATTAGATTTTCTTCTTTTATACCCTTTCTTGCCAGCCACGCTGTGGAGTACTTGGACGCGTGTGATGGAGCATTGTCCTGCATGAAAATCATGTTTTTCTTGAAGGATGCAGACTTCTTCCTGTACCACTGCTTGAAGAAGGTGTGATCCAGAAACTGGCAGTAGGACTGGGAGTTGAGCTTGACTCCATCCTCAACCCGAAAAGGTCCCACAAGCTCATCTTTGATGATACCAGCCCAAACCAGTACTCCACCTCCACCTTGCTGGCGTCTGAGTCGGACTGGAGCTCTCTGCCCTTTACCAATCCAGCCACGGGCCCATCCATCTGGCCCATCAAGACTCACTCTCATTTCATCAGTCCATAAAACCTTAGAAAAATCAGTCTTGAGATATTTCTTGGCCCAGTCTTGACGTTTCAGCTTGTGTGTCTTGTTCAGTGGTGGTCGTCTTTCAGCCTTTCTTACCTTGGCCATGTCTCTGAGTATTGCACACCTTGTGCTTTTGGGCACTCCAGTGATGTTGCAGCTCTGAAATATGGCCAAACTGGTGGCAAGTGGCATCTTGGCAGCTGCACGCTTGACTTTTCTCAGTTCATGGGCAGTTATTTTGCGCCTTGGTTTTTCCACACACTTCTTGCGACCCTGTTGACTATTTTGAATGAAACGCTTGATTGTTCGATGATCACGCTTCAGAAGCTTTGCAATTTTAAGAGTGCTGCATCCCTCTGCAAGATATCTCACTATTTTTGACTTTTCTGAGCCTGTCAAGTCCTTCTTTTGACCCATTTTGCCAAAGGAAAGGAAGTTGCCTAATAATTATGCACACCTGATATAGGGTGTTGATGTCATTAGACCACACCCCTTCTCATTACAGAGATGCACATCACCTAATATGCTTAATTGGTAGTAGGCTTTCGAGCCTATACAGCTTGGAGTAAGACAACATTCATAAAGAGGATGATGTGGTCAAAATACTCATTTGCCTAATAATTCTGCACTCCCTGTATATCAGTAATTAAGTACCACATTACATAAGATCTGCACACACAATAAGGGCTAGATTTATTGTGCACCCGTAAACAGGTGATAAATAACCACCCATCACAAGTAGAGCTTAAAAAATTAAACAGAAATCTGGGGGTCAATTTATAAACCCCTTAAAGGGACACTAAACCCAAATTCTTTCTTTCATGATTCAGATAGAACATGCAATTTAAGCAATTTTCTAATTTAGTCCTATTATCAATTTTTCTTCATTCTCTTGCTATCTTTATTTAAAAACCAGGAATGTGATGCATAGTTGCTGGCCCATTTTTGTTTAAGAACCTGGTTTATGCTTGCTTATTGGTGGGTAAATGTAAGCCTCCAATAAGCAAGTGCTATCCATGGTGCTGAACCTAAAATGGGCTGGCTGCTAAGATTTACATTCCTGCTTTTAAAATAAAGATAGCAAGAGAATGAAGAAAAATTGATAATAGGAGTAAATTAGAAAGTTGGGTTCAGTGTCCCTTTAAGGACTGGGCATTTCAGACAAAAACTTCCCCAAAAGCATTTTTAGCATTTTTGCCATCACTACATTTAAACAGAAATAGAGCCTTTTTTATATTTACCTATCAAAAAATATATATATATATTTTAGTAGACAACCCAAAATATTGATCTAGGCCAATTTTGATATAATTCATGGCACCATTTCACCGCCAAATGCGATCAAATAAAAAAAAAAATGTTAACTTTTTCACAATTTTGGGTTTTTCTCACTGAAATAATTTACAAACAGCTTGTGCAATTGCACAAATTGTTGTAAATGCTTCTCTGCGATCCCCTTTAATAAAAAATAGCAGACATATACTGTATGCCTTGAAATTGCTTTTCGGTAATTAGAAGGCCGCTAAATGCCGCTGCGCACCACACTTGTTTTATGCCCAGCAGTGAAAGGGTTAATAAGGCAGCTTGTAGAGTTAATTTTAGCTTTAGTGTAGAGATCAGCCTCCCACCTCATACATCCCACCCCCTGATCCCTCCCTGACCCCCCTCAAACAGCTCTATTCCCCCCCCTACAGTTTTTTTTTATATAACACTTTTTTGCAGCACACACCTTCAAAACCTTTTCTGTTGCAAGGGAGAAGTTTTTTAAAATCTCACCTTAGAATCTGAAGTCCTCCACACTTGATTTCTTAGGTGGATCTTACCTCTGGATATCTCTGGCAGTTTTTTAAAGACCTCTGGTGGTTTTTGGAGCCTCAGCTCCCTCTGTTACCGGATGGTGTGACGTCACTCACTCCCGGCTTCTGTGTCGGGTACTTGCGCAAGTACTTTATGCTCCTTTCTCTTCAACCTGAACAGCTCTATCGGATCCGGTCCCTCAAAACTCTGCACTTCAGTACAACGTACGCAGAGATCAGACCTTCTTTTACCTTTCGGCTGTGTCCGGTTCCATGATGTTGTGGACATCATTTAACAGAATACTGCCACGCTCTACCAAGCTCTTTGTTGCAAATCCACGCATTTCATCCCCTTCAGGGCTTTCTCAAGATTTTGGTTGATGCCTTGGCTTCATTTTTAAAACTCCTTCTCTTGATTTTGATTGGCTCTTCCTATTATTGCATGTGTGACAAATTTCAAGTGATAGTCACATATGTTTCATCTTTTCTTTCACGCACAATTAAGCCCATATTTCCATTTATAGATTTATTATGTTACATAAATAACGGAGATTGTTTTGCATACAGACAAACCGGCTAAAACAAACACATCCAGATACTTTCACTTTACGCTATTATGATGGAAGTTTATTAAGCCCTAAGGAACTTGGTAAAATGATCTTACAGATCAACGAGCGTTTTAAAACTGACATATTTTTTACTTGTCTTTTAAGAAATTTATTTTATCATCACTATTTTTATTTTTTCTGAGTCAATTCGTTAGCCACAATTTTAAAAGTTTAGAAATAACTGTATCAAATGTACTGATTGTATTAATTGTATCAAAGCTTAAAACCAAAAAATAACAATATTTGCATGAGCGTATAATAGGTCTAGATGACATTGTATAGGTATTTTTGTATTTTTGTAATAAATAAATGAACTTAGAGGTTTTATCCACTATAAGTATTTTGGAGCTTTATTAGGGCACATGGTAATGAAACTTTGTTATTTGGTCTTAATATCAACCAGTTTAACTCATTAATGTGTTTCAAATATTAGTTACTATTTCACATATTTGTTTAAGGTAATTGTCATTATTGCACTATTTGAGATCATAATTGAATCAATCTTTACATTAAGATAGGAAACTTAATTTAAGGTTTATATTTGGGTGTATTTTGTAACCACTATTAGGAAAATAAATCACTTAGTCCTCCAATCTGTACTATTTAAAGGAGAGTCTGAAATTATACACAGTATATATTAAACACACCAATCATTATATAAGGTCCCTAGTCTGTATTATTTATCTCATATATAATACAAGGTTAGTAACTTCTAAATTAACAGAGAAAACACCTAAACGCTGTAAGCGCCCTCTTAAAGAATCTCAATTGTTAGCTTAATATAGAAACAACTATCTAGGAAGGAGATAGTTAACCAAGAGTGGCTTGTTTTAATGCAGCGCTTCACTCCATACATATAACAAATTATCATATTAACCTACCTAGGTTAAGCTTTCAACACAGAACACCAAGAGAACAAAGGAAGTTTGGTGATAAAATTGGAAAGTTGTTTAAAATTGCCCCATTTGAATCACAAAAGTTTAATTTTGTCTAGACTGTCCATTGAAAATTTGCTAAATTTCAGGTAAGGTATAATGAGAAACCTAACATTTAATGCTCTTTAAGTCTTTACTTTGGGCAGACAACATTTATACGCAAAACTATTTATTTGTATCTATGCAAATCCCACACTTGCCAAAATGGTTATTGAGGTTTTATGTAAATTACAAAGAAATACAAAAGGGACACAGCACAGTAAACACACCTGGTGGAAAGGAAATGCGTTGGGGGTATTTAGTTGACAATACGCAGCCCACACTCCCATATGAGACTTTTCTGCATCATATAAGGAACATCCGCTGAGTTATTGAGCTACTTACAGCATCCTCAGAAATTACATATAAAGATGCTTCCTATGGGAATAGCTAATTGTACCCTTCAGGGTATGGCATTCATATTTGGAATCCCTCTCAATACCTTCATATTGGCCATCAGCCTCAAAGAATTACGAAAAAGACAATATCAAAGTCCTGTGGACCTAATTCTCTTTGCCTTGGGACTGTTTAATATCATCATGCAGAGTGCACAATTACTAACTAGCATCACATATTATTTGTTTACTGACATTTACATGTCTTACAGTTTTAACTTTATGGATTCCATTTTTGCAGGGACAACACTCTCTGTGTCCTGGATAACTGCCTGGTTATGCACTTACTACTGTATCAAGATCCTCCATTTCCAGCATCATCTGCTCTTGTATCTAAAGTGGACCTTCCCAAATCTGCTCCTTAAGCTCCTTGTGGGATCCATTGTGTTATCCTATAGTCTCGTCTCTCTCATGTTGGGTTTCATTGTCAGATACGTCACTGCTAATCAACAAGCTAACAGCACAACAATTCATCCTGAAGAGCTACTTAGAGCACAGAAGAAAATTCTTTATATCTATGGCCTGAATTTTGCCATCTGCTGGCCGCTTCTTTTGATTTTGTTGTCACTGGGCTTGACCATCATCTCCCTCATGTTACATGCCTTGAGTGGACCATCTGTTCATCTGAAAGCTCTGTGTAATGCAGCCAAAACCATGAGCCTTCTCATGGTGCTGCAAATACTGTACTATGTATCTCAACTATGCCTCACTTTGAATGTTGGTTATGAAACCATCTTCTTTTGGATTTTTCTTCTAATACTTTATTTCTTCTACCCATTACAAGCTGTTACATTGATATTAGGGAACAGGAAACTTCACAGTGCTTATGGCGCTTTCTGTTGTCTAAATAAAACATAACATTATTTTCTTAAAATTTTGAATAGTAAAAAAGTCTCTCTCTTATCGTGCAGTCTCATTTTATTCCATTTCTTTAAAGGGACACTCAGGTTTTATAAAATTTTCATGATTCAGATACAGCATGTCATTTTAAACAACTTTCCAATTTACTTCCATTAAAAAAAAATGTGCACAGTTTTTTATATTTACACTTGTTTTGAGTCATCAGCTCCTACTGAGCATGTACAAGAACTCAGACTATACGCATATGCATTTGTGATTGGCTGATTCCTATCACATGGTACAGGGGGAGTGGAAATATACATAACTTTAAAATGTGTTAGAAAAGAATCTACTACTCATTTGAAATTCAGAGTAAATGCTATTGTATTGTCTTGTTATCTTGCATTTGTTGATTATGCAAATCTGCTGTGTTTACTGGTCCTTTAAATTGCAAGTTGATAAATTATTTATGTGATGTATAATGTAATTTTTCTCAAAACATCTGAATTTCCTTCATTTAATGTCCCTAAAATCTTTGGGTTAAACACAATAACATGTCAAATTATCTAAAAATCTTGCCATATTGCCATGTCCCCTCTACATGATTATATGAGATTGGCAAAATATTCTTCTACTCCAAACAAAATCCTGTATAAATTAAACCATCACCTGCATAAATCTACTTATTTGGCTATTACGTTGCTTGCCAGTGTTGGAAAGTGTAAACAAAATTCTCCAAAAAATCGGCAAATAGATATCTATATCTACCTAATCTATCTACAAAAATAGTGTTGTAGTATTTTGCAGATTTTTAGCTTAATAATTGATTTATATAGATAATTCCATTAAAGTGGAAAAAAATGCATTAACCCCTTTAACATCCAGAAATTTTAAAGAAAAACGTGCCCAAAATACCAGTAAATTGGAAGCATTTTTGCTATCACTCCATTTAAACATAAATAGAGCTTTTATATTATTTATCTATCAAAATTATATATATTTTTAGTAGAAAACCCAAGGTATTGAACTAGGCCCATTTCACACCATTTTTTTGCCAACAAATGCGATCATATTAAAAAAATCATTAACTTTTTAACACAATTTGTGTTTCTCACTGAAATTATTTACATACCGTTTGTGCAATCAGGACACAAATGGATGTAAAAGCTTCTCTGGGATCCCCTTTGTTCAGAAGTAGCAGACTTATATGGATTTGCCATTGCTTTTTGGTGATTAGAAGGCTGTTAATTGCAGCTGCGCACCATTCTTCTGAAATCCCTGGCAGTGAAGAGGTTAATTAATTAGCTAGCAAGGGTTATAGTATTCTAGTGTAAGGATTACCCTCCCTCCTGACACCTCACATCTCCCTGATCTCTCTCAAACAGCTCTTCCCCCTCTCACCACCCACAATCCTCACCACCATGTTAGGTACTGGCAATCTGCCAGTATTCATTTTGAGGATTTTTTAACATTTCTGCATAAATACATTTTCTATATTTATTTATTTTCTGCAATGTAGAATCCCTCTCTTATTATCTCACCTCCCAGATCACTCCAGAACAGCTTTTTAACACTCCCCCTCCTAATGCTGCCTGCTACCTTAGGTATAGATGTCAGCCAGTACCCATTTTAGGTATAAATCTTATTTTTTATATATTATTATTGTTTTTCCTCCTCCTTACTATTTCCAAAGTAGGGTCCCTACCACCCTGATTACCCATTTTCTCTAGTGTAGTGTCCCTTCCCTCCCTCTACTTCCAAACTTTCATCTAGATTGCGAGTTTTGCAATATGGCTTTTAATGCTGAAAAATGGAAATTTCAGCGTAATGGCAGTAACGCAGCTATTACAAGTCGTGTCAGTATAGCTATACTGCAAGTATAGCCTGTAATGAAACATCCATTCCGCACTCAAAAAAATTAGCGCCTAGATTTAGAGTTCTGCGTTAGCCGTCAAAACCAGCGTTAAGGGCTCCTAACGCTGCTTTTTACCGCCCGCTGGTATTTAGAGTCAATCAGGAAAGGGTCTAACGCTTGCTTTCCAGCCGCGACTTTTCCATACCGCAGATCCCCTTACGCCAATTGCGTTTCCTATCTTTTCAATGGGATCTTCCTAACGCTGGTATTTAGAGTCTTGGCTGAAGTGAGCGTTAGAACTCTAACGACAAAACTCAAGCCGCAGAAAAAAGTCAGGAGTTAAGAGCTTTCTGGGCTAATGCCGGTTCATAAGGCTCTTAACTACTGTGCTCTAAAGTACACTAACACCCATAAACTACCTATGTACCCCTAAACCGAGGCCCCCCCACATCGCCGCCACTCTAATATTTTTTTTAACCCCTAATCTGCCGACCGCACACCGCCGCAACCTACCTTATCCCTATGTACCCCTATTCTGCTGCCCCTCGCTGACACCTACATAATATTTATTAACCCCTAATCTGACCCCCCAATGTCGCTGCTACCTTACCTACACTTATTAACCCCTAATCTGATGACCGGACCTCGCCGCCACTATAATAAATGTATTAACCCCTAAACCGCCTCACTCCCGCCTCAAAAACCCTATAATAAATAGTATTAACCCCTAATCTGCCCTCCCTAACATCTTTGACAACTAACTTCAAGTTTTAACCCCTAATCTGCCAACCGTACCTCGCCGCTACTCTAATAAATGTATTAACTCCTAAAGCTAAGTCTAACCCTAACACTAACACCCCCCTAAGTTAAATATAATTTTTATCTAACGAAATAAATTAAATCTTATTAAATAAATTATTCCTATTTAAAGCTAAATACTTACCTGTAAAATAAATCCTAATATAGCTACAATATAACAAATAATTATATTGTAGCTATTTTAGGATTTATATTTATTTTACAGGCAACTTTGTATTTATTTTAACTAGGTACAATAGCTATTAAATAGTTATTTACTATTTAATAGCTACCTAGTTAAAATAATAACAAAATTACCTGTAAAATAAATCCTAACCTAAGTTACAATTAAACTTAACACTACACTATCAATAAATAAATTAACTAAACTACCTACAATTACCTACAATTAAATCAACTAAACTAAATTACAAAAAAAACAAAACAATAAATTACAAAAAATAAAAAAGATTACAAGAATTTTAAACTAATTACACCTACTTTAAGCCCCCTAAAAAAATAATATAAAGCCCCCCAAAATAAAAAAATGCCCTACCCTATTCGAAAATAAAAAGTAAACAGCTCTATTACCTTACTAGCCCTTAAAAGGGCTTTTTGCGGGGCATGCCCCAAAGAAATCAGCTCTTTTGCCTGTAAAAATAAACATACAATACCCCCCCAACATTACAACCCACCACCCACATACCCTTAATCTAACCCACCCAAACCCCCCTTAAAAAACCTAACACTAAGCACCTGAAGATCTCCCTACCTTGTATTCATCCAGCCGGGTATCACCGATCCGTCCAGAAGAGGTCCTCCAGCGGGTCCGATGTCTTCATCCTATCCGGCCAGAAGAGGTCCTCCAGAGGCTCGGAAGTCTTCATCTTCTATCTTCTTCCATCCGGAGCGGAGCGGGTCCATCTTGAAACAGCTGGCTCAGATCCATCCTCTTCTAACGATGTCCTAAGTCCGAATGAAGGTTCCTTTAAATGAAGTCATCCAAGATGGCATCCCTCGAATTCCGATTGGCTGATAGGATTCTATCAGCCAATCGAAATTAAGGTAGTTAAAAATCTGATTGGCTGATTGAATCAGCCAATCAGATTCAAGTTCAATTGGATTGGCTGATCCAATCAGCCAATCAGTTTGAGCTTGCATTTTATTGGCTGATCGGAACAGCCAATAGAATGCGAGCTCAATCTGATTGGCTGATTGGATCAGCCAATCGGATTGAACTTGAATCTGATTGTCTGATTCAACCAGCCAATCAGATTTTTCCTACCTTAATTCCGTTTGGCTTATAGAATCCTATCAGCCAATTGGAATTTGAGGGACGGCATCTTGGATGATGTCATTTAAAGGAACCTTCATTCGGACTTAGGACGTCGTTAGAAGAGGATGGATCCGTGCCAGCTGCTTCAAGATGGACCCGCTCCGCTCCGGATGGAAGAAGATAGAAGATGCCGCCTGGATGAAGACTTCCGAGCCTCTGGAGGACCTCTTCTGGCCGGATAGGATGAAAACTTTGGACCCTCTGGAGGACCTCTTCTGGACGGATCAGTGATACCCGGCTGGATAAATACAAGGTAGGGAGATCTTCAGGGGCTTAGTGTTAGGTTTTGGGTGGGTTAGATTAGGGGTATGTGGGTGGTGGGTTGTAATCTTGGGGGGAGTATTGTATGGTTTTTTTACAGGCAAAAGAGCTGATTTCTTTGGGGCATGCCCCGCAAAAAGCCCTTTTAAGGGCTGGTAAGGTAATAGAGCTGTAAACTTTTTATTTTAGAATAGGGTAGGGCATTTTTTTATTTTGGGGGGCTTTGTTATTTTTTTAGGGGGCTTAGAGTAGGTGTAATTAGTTTAAAATTCTTGTAATCTTTTTTTATTTTTTGTAATTTAGTGGGGGGTTTTTGTAATTTAGTTTAGTTGATTTAATTGTAGGTAATTGTAGGTAGTTTAGTTAATTTATTTATTGATAGTGTAGTGTTAGGTTTAATTGTAACTTAGGTTAGGATTTATTTTACAGGTAATTTTGTTATTATTTTAACTAGGTAGCTATTAAATAGTAAATAACTATTTAATAGCTATTGTACCTAGTTAAAATAAATACAAAGTTGCCTGTAAAATAAATATAAATCCTAAAATAGCTACAATATAATTATTCGTTATATGGCAGCTATTTTAGGATTTATTTTACAGGTAAGTATTTAGCTTTAAATAGGAATAATTTATTTAATACGATTTAATTTATTTTGTTAGATAAAAATTATATTTAACTTAGGGGGGGTGTTAGTGTTAGGGTTAGACTTAGCTTTAGAGGTTAATACATTTATTAGAGTAGCGGTGAGGTCCGGTCAGCAGATTAGGGGTTAATACTTTTTATTATAGGGTTTTTGAGGCGGGAGTGTGGCGGTTTAGGGGTTAATACATTTATTATAGTGGCGGTGAGGTCCGGTCATCAGTTTAGGGGTTAATAAATGTAGGTAAGGTAGCGGTGACATTGGGGGGCAGCAGATTAGGGGTTAATAGGGATAATGTAGGTTGCGGCGGTGTACGGAGCAACAGATTAGGGGTTAATTGTATAATGCAGGTGTCAGCGATAGCGGGGGCGGCAGATTAGGGGTTAATAAGTGTAAGGTTAGGGGTGTTTAGACTCGGGGTACATGTTAGGGTGTTAGGTGCAGACTTAGAGAGTGTTTCCCCCATAGGAATCAATTGGGCTGCGTTAGGAGCTGAACGCTGCTTTTTTGCAGGTGTTAGGTTTTTTTGCAGCTCAAACTGCCCCATTGTTTCCTATGGGGAAATCGTGCACAAGCACATTTTTCAAGCTGGCCGCTACCGTAAGCAACGCTGGTATTGAGAGTTGAAGTGGCGGTAAATTATGCTCTACGCTCCCTTTTTGGAGCCTAACGCAGCTCTTCTGAGGAAAAAAAACATGCGTAGCTAACGCACCCCTTTGGCCGCAAAACTCTAAATCTAGCCGTAGGTTTTTGCATGTGATTTTCATAGCACCGGTATTACAGGTTGTGCGGTCCGGGTAAAATGCTTGCATTACAGCCTATACCGAGACGATCCATATCGCCATCTGAAAGCAGTAGTTATGAATTCTGTGCCACAAAATTTTTTCACAAAACTAAAGTGTTACAAAGTTCACTAACACCCAAAAACTACCTATTAACCTCTAAACCGCCACCCTCAAACATCGTAAACACTATATTAAACTTATTAACCCCTAATCTGCCACCCACCCACATTACAACTATTAAATACATTTATTAACCCCTAATCTGCCACTCCTGACATCGCTGACACTAATTAATATTATTAACCCCTATTCTGCCGCTCCCCGACATCACTGCCACTATAATAAAGTTATTAACCCCTATTCCGCCACTCCGCGACATCGCCAACACTATAATAAAGCTATTAACCCATATTCAGCCTCTCCCCAACATCGCCAACACTATAAATAATGTATTAACCCCTAAACCTCCGGCGTCCCATATCTCCACCACTAAATACACCTATTACCCCTTATCCCCCGGTCTCCCACATCTCCGCCACTAAATAAAACTATTAGCCCCTAACCCGCCAGCCCCCCATATCGCAAAACACTAAATTAAACTATAAACCCCTAAACATAACACCCCCTAACTTTAAATTAAAATTACAATATAACTATATTTAAATAAATAAAAACTTACCTGTGAATAAAATAAACCTACCATTAAACTATAAATTAACCTAGCCCTACTACCCTAAAATAAAAAAAACTACCTATTAAAAAATCTAGATTGCAAATTTAATAAAACCTAACACTACAAGAAAAATTAAAAAAATCACTAAATTACGAAAAATAAAAAACACTAAGCTTACAAAAAGTAATAAACAAAATTATCAAAAATAAAAACAATTACACCTAATCTAAGGGCTATTGGCAGTTTATTGTAGGCTAGGGGTTTGTTTTTATTTTGGGGGTATTTTTTGTTTTTTGGGGGCTATTTGATTAGGTGTAATTGTTTTTAATTTTGATCATTTAGTTTATTATTTTTTTGTAAATTTAGTGTTTATTATTTTCCGTAATTTTAGATATTTTAATTTTTCTTGTAGTGTTAGGTTTCTTAAATTTGTCATTTCGATTTTTTTAATTGCACAACACCAAAATAAATATATTAGCGCAATATTCAATCAGTATACTACAAAATATATTTTATATATACTCATATAATGGTAGATGTAGTCACCAAATCTGAACAACAATATGTCCAATGATAACGTATTGTGTGCACTGCCACAGTCTTTCTTCTTATAAACACTCCTCAGCTTCTCCTTAAATCCTTAGCTGCAGCTCCTCCAGAAAAATACTGCGTGTCTTGCAGCTTCAGCCCACATCCAATTCACCACCAATGAAAAGCGCAATTACTGTAGAAATAAATGCCTAGATTAAGAGTTCTGCGTTAGCCGTCCAAACCAGCGTTAGAGGCTCCTAACGATGGTTTTGGTCGCCCGCTGGTATTTAGAGTTAGTCACGAAAGGGTCTAATGCTCACTTTCCAGCCGTGAATTTTCCATACCGCAGATTCCCCTTACGTCAATTGCGTATCCTATCTTTTCAATGGGATCTTTCTAACGCCGGTATTTAGAGTCTTGGCTGAAGTGAGCGTTAAAAATCTAATGACCAAACTCCAGCCGCAGAAAAAAGCCAGGAGTTAAGATCTTTCAGGGCTAACGCCGGTTCATAAAGCTCTTAACTACTGTGCTCTAAAGTACACTAACACCCATAAACTACCTATGTACCCCTAAACCGAGGTCCCCCCACATCGCCGCCACTCTAATAAAAAATGTTAACCCCTAATCTGCCGACGGCACACCGCCGCCAGCTACGTTATCCCTATTTGCCCCTAACACCGCCGACCCCAATATTATATTTATTAACCCCTAATCTGCCCCCCCCAACGTCGCCGCTACCTACCTACACTTATTAACCCCTAATCTGCCGACCGGACCGCACCGCTACTATAATAAATGTACTAACCCCTAATCCGCCTCACTCCCGCCTCAATAACCCTTTAATAAATAGTATTAACCCCTAATCTGCCGACCGCACACCGCCGCCAGCTACGTTATCCCTATTTACCCCTAATCTGCTGCCCCTAACATCGCCAACCCCTATATTATATTTATTAACCCCTAATCTGCCCACCCCCAACGTCGCCGCTACCTACCTACACTTATTAACCCCTAATCTGCCGACCAGACCTTGCCGCCACTATGATAAATGTATTAACCCCTAAACCGCCTCACTCCCGCCTCAAAAACCCTATAATAAATAGTATTAACCCCTAATCTGCCCTCCCTAACATCGCCAACACCTAACTTCAAGCATTAACCCCTAATCTGCCGACCGGACCTCGCTGCTACTATAATAAATGTATTAACCCCTAAAGCTAAGTCTAACCCTAATCCTAACACCCCCCTAAGTTAAATATAATTTAAATCTAACAAAATAAAATAAATCTTATTAAGTAAATTATTCCTATTTAAAGCTACTTACCTGTAAAATAAACCCTAATATAGCTACAATATAAATAATAATTACATTGTAGCTATTTTAGGATTAATATTTATTTTACAGGCAACTTTGTATTTATTTTAACTAGGTACAATAGCTATTAAATAGTTAATAACTATTTAATAGCTACCTAGTTAAAATAATTACAAAATTACCTGTAAAATAAATCCTAACCTAAGATATAATTAAACCTAACACTACACTATCAATAAATTAATTAACTAAACTACCTACAATTATCTACAATTAAATCAACTAAACTAAATTACAAAAAAAAAGACTAAATTACAAAAAAAAAAGATTACAAGAATTTTAAACTAATTACACTTACTCTAAGCCCCCTAAAAAAATAACAAAGCCCCCCAAAATAAAAAAATGCCCTACCCTAAACTAAAATAAAAAGTTTACAGCTCTTTTACCTTACCAGCCCTTAAAGGGCCTTTTGTGGGGCATGCCCCAAAGAATTCAGCTCTTTTGCCTGTAAAAAAACATACAATACCCCCCCAACATTACAACCAACCACCCACATACCCCTAATCTAACCCAAACCCCCTTAAAAAACCTAACACTAAGCCCCTGAAGATCTCCCTACGTTATCTTCACCATGTCGGGTATCACCGATCCGTCCAGAAGAGGCTCCGAAGTCTTCATCCTATCCGGCAAGAAGAGGTCCAGAAGAGGCTCCGAAGTCTTCATCCTATCCGGCAAGAAGAGGAGATCCGGACGGGCAAACATCTTCATCCAAGTAGCATCTTCTATCTTCATCCATCCGATGAAGAGCGGCTCCATCTTCAAGACCTCCGGCGCAGAACATCCTCTTCTCCCGACGACTAGACGATGAATGAAGGTTCCTTTAAGGGACGTCAATCAAGATGGCATCCCTCGAATTCTGAATGGCTGATAGGATTCTATCAGCCAATCGGAATTAAGGTAGGAAAAATCTGCCAATCAGATTGAGCTCGCATTCTATTGGCTGCTCCGATCAGCCAATAGAATGCGAGCTCAATCTGATTGGCTGATTGGATCAGCCAATCGGATTGAACTTGAATCTGATTGGCTGATTCAATCAGCCAATCAGATTTTTCCTACCTTAATTCTGATTGGCTGATAGAATCCTATCAGCCAATCGGAATTCGAGGGACGCCATCTTGGATGACGTCCCTTAAAGGAACCTTCATTCTTCTGGAAGCTTTATTGTCCTGGAGAGACATCACTTATCTTTTAATTTAAACACAGCCTATGTATGGTGAGAACATTATCAGACACACAAGGAACTTGATATACATCTACACCATTATTAGTCAGAACAGCATTAACTTGCGCCACCTATTTTGTTGATCTAATTGTACACAAAACCGTTGGGATAAGTTTTTTAAGGTGAGAATAGTTCTGCCCGACTGAATAGGCAATCACAATCGTATATTGTTTGAACCTTCATTCTTCGTCTAGTCGTCGGGAGAAGAGGATGTTCCGCGCCGGAGGTCTTGAAAATGGAGCCTCTCCTTGTCGGATGGATGAAGATAGAAGATGCCGCTTGGATGAAGATGTTTGCCGGTCCAGATCTCCTCTTCTTGCCGGATAGGATGAAGACTTCAGAGCCTCTTCTGGACCTCTTCTTGCCGGATAGGATGAAGACTTCAGAGCCTCTTCTGGACGGATCGGTGATACCCGGCGTGGTGAAGATAAGGTAGGGAGATCTTCAGGGGCTTAGTGTTAGGTTTTTTAAGGGGGGTTTGGGTTAGATTAGGGGTATGTGGGTGGTGGGTTGTAATGTTGGGGGGGTATTGTATGTTTTTTTACAGGCAAAAGAGCTGAATTCTTTGGGGCATGCCCCGCAAAAGGCACTTTTAAGGGCTGGTAAGGTAAAAGAGCTGTAAACTTTTTACAGGGAGTGCAGAATTATTAGGCAAGTTGTATTTTTGAGGATTAATTTTATTATTGAACAACAACCATGTTCTCAATGAACCCAAAAAACTCATTAATATCAAAGCTGAATAGTTGTGGAAGTAGTTTTTAGTTTGTTTTTAGTTATAGCTATTTTAGGGGGATATCTGTGTGTGCAGGTGACTATTACTGTGCATAATTATTAGGCAACTTAACAAACTACAAATATATACCCATTTCAATTATTTATTTTTACCAGTGAAACCAATATAACATCTCAACATTCACAAATATACATTTCTGACATTCAAAAACAAAACAAAAACAAACCAGTGACCAATATAGCCACCTTTCTTTGCAAGGACACTCAAAAGCCTGCCATCCATGGATTCTGTCAGTGTTTTGATCTGTTCACCATCAACATTGCGTGCAGCAGCAACCACAGCCTCCCAGACACTGTTCAGAGAGGTGTACTGTTTTCCCTCCTTGTAAATCTCACATTTGATGATGGACCACAGGTTCTCAATGGGGTTCAGATCAGGTGAACAAGGAGGACATGTCATTAGATTTTCTTCTTTTATACCCTTTCTTGCCAGCCATGCTGTGGAGTACTTGGACGCATGTGATGGAGCATTGTCCTGCATGAAAATCATGTTTTTCTTGAAGGATGCAGACTTCTTCCTGTACCACTGCTTGAAGAAGGTGTCTTCCAGAAACTGGCAGTAGGACTGGGAGTTGAGCTTGACTCCATCCTCAACCCGAAAAGGCCCCACAAGCTCATCTTTGATGATACCAGCCCAAACCAGTACTCCACCTCCACCTTGCTGGTGTCTGAGTCGGACTGGAGCTCTCTGCCCTTTACCAATCCAGTCACGGGCCCATACATCTGGCCCATCAAGACTCACTCTCATTTCATCAGTCCATAAAACCTTAGAAAAATCAGTCTTGAGATATTTCTTGGCCCAGTCTTGACGTTTCAGCTTGAGTGTCTTGTTCAGTGGTGGTCATCTTTCAGCCTTTCTTACCTTGGCCATGTCTCTGAGTATTGCACACCTTGTGCTTTTGGGCACTCCAGTGATGTTGCAGCTCTGAAATATGGCCAAACTGGTGGCAAGTGGCATCTTGGCAGCTGCACGCTTGACTTTTCTCAGTTTATGGGCAGTTATTTTGCGCCTTGGTTTTTCCACACGCTTCTTGCGACCCTGTTGACTATTTTGAATGAAACACTTGATTGTTCGATGATCACGCTTCAGAAGCTTTGCAATTTTAAGAGTGCTGCATCCCTCTGCAAGATATCTCACTATTTTTTACTTTTCTGAGCCTGTCAAGTCCTTCTTTTGACCCATTTTGCCAAAGGAAAGGAAGTTGCCTAATAATTATGCACACCTGATATAGGGTGTTGATGTCATTAGACCACACCCCTTCTCATTACAGAGATGCACATCACCTAATATGCTTAATTGGTAGTAGGTTTTCGAACCTATACAGCTTGGAGTAAGACAACATGCATAAAGAGGATGATGTGGTCAAAATACTCATTTGCCTAATAATTCTGCACTCCCTGTATTTTAGATTAGGGTAGGGCATTTTTTATTTTGGGGGCTTTGTTATTTTTTGGGGGGGCTTAGAGTAGGTGTAATTAGTTTAAAATTCTTGTAATCTTTTTTTTTTTGTAATTTAGTGTTTGTTTGTTTTTTGTAATTTAGTGTTTGTTTGTTTTTGTAATTTAGTTTAGTTGATTTAATTGTAGATAATTATAGGTAATTGTAGGTAGTTTATTTAATTAATTTATTGATAGTTTAGTGTTAGGTTTAATTGTAACTTAGGTTAGGATTTATTTTACAGGTAATTTTGTAATTATTTTAACTAGGTAGCTATTAAATAGTTATTTACTATTTAATAGCTATTGTACCTAGCTAAAATAAATACAAAGATGCCTGTAAAGTAAATATAAATCCTAAAATAGCTACAATGTAATTATTATTTATATTGTAGCTATATTAGGGTTTATTTTACAGGTACAAGTATTTAGCTTTAAATAGGAATAATTTATTTAATAAGATTTATTTTATTTTGTTAGATTTATTTTATTTTGTTAGATTTAAATTATGTTTAATTTAGGGGAGGTGTTAGGGTTAGGGTTAGACTTAGCTTTAGGGGTTAATACGTTTATTATAGTAGCGGCGAGGTCCGGTCGGCAGATTAGGGGTTAATACTTGAAGTTAGGTGTTGGCGATGTTAGGGAGGGCAGATTAGGGGTTAATACATTTATTATAGTGGTGGCGAGGTCCGGTCGGCAGATTAGGGGATAATAAGTGTAGGTAGGTAGCGGCGACGTTGGGGGGGCAGATTAGGGGGTAATAAATATAATATAGGTGTCGGCAATATTAGGGGCAGCAGATTAGGGGTACATTTGGATAATGTAGGTTGCGGCGGTGTCCGGAGCGGCAGATTAGGGGTTAAAAGTGTAATGCAGGGTTCAGCGATAGCGGGGGCAGCAGATTAGGGGTTAATAAGTGTAAGGTTAGGGGTGTTTAGACTCGGGGTACATGTTAGGGTGTTAGGTGCAGACTTAGGAAGTGTTTCCCCTTAGGAAACAATGGGGCTGCGTTAGGAGCAGAACGCTGCTTTTTTGCAGGTGTTAGGTTTTTTTTCAGTTCAAACAGCCCCATTGTTTCCTATGGGGGAATCGTGCACAACCACGTTTTTGAAGCTGGCCGCGTCCGTAAGCAACGTTGGTATTGAGAGTTGCAGTAGCGGTAAATATGCCTGTACGCTCCCTTTTTGGAGCCTAACGCAGCTCTTCAGAGAACTCTAAATACCAGCGTTATTTAACCCCTTAAGGACAAGGCCATTTTTCAATTTCTTTCCCTTAAAGACCAGGGCTTTTTTTACATTTCTGTGGTGTTTGTGTTTAGTTGTAATTTTCCTCTTACTCATTTACTGTACCCACACATATTACATACTGTTTTTCTCGCCATTAAACGGACTTTCGAAATATAACATTATTTTCATCATATCTTATAATTTACCTAAAAATAAATGATAAAATATGAGAAAAAAATGGAAAAAAACACACTTTTTCTAACTTTGACCCCCAAAATCTGTTACACATCTACAACCACCAAAAAACGCTCATGTTAAATAGTTTCTAAATTTTGTCCTGAGTTTAGAAATACCCAATGTTTACATGTTCTTTGCTTTTTTTGTAAGTTATAGGGCCATAAATACAAGTAGCACTTTGCTATTTCCAAACCACTTTTTTTCAAAATTAGCGCCAGTTACATTGGGACACTGATATCTTTCAGGAATCCCTGAATATCCATTGACATGTATATATTTTTTTTTAGAAGACATCCCAAAATATTGATCAAGGCCCATTTTGGTATATTTCATGCCACCATTTCACCGCCAGATGCGATCAAATAAAAAAAATCGTTCACTTTTTCACAATTTTTTCACAAACTTTAGGTTTCTCAATTTTTTTCACAAACTTTAGGTTTCTCACTGAAATTATTTACAAAGAACTTGTGCAATTATGGCATAAATGGTTGTAAATGCTTCTCTGGGATCCCCTTTGTTCATAAATAGCAGACATATATGGCTTTGGTGTTGCTTTTTGGCAATTAGAAGGCCGCCAAATGCCACTGAGCATCACACATGTATTATGCCCAGCAGTGAAGGGGTTAATTAGGGAGCATGTAGGGAGCTTCTAGGGTTAATTTTAGCTTTAGTGTAGTGTAGTAGACAACCCCAAGTATTGATCTAGGCCCATCTTGGTATATTTCATGCCACCATTTTACCGCCAAATGCGATCAAATAAAAAAAAAATTAAATTTTTTTCACAATTTTAGGTTTCTCACTGAAATTATTTACAAACAGCTTGTGCAATTATGGCACAAATGGTTGTAAATGCTTCGCTGGGATCCCCTTTGTTCAGAAATAGCAGACATATATGGCTTTGGTGTTGCTTTTTGGTAATTAGAAGGCCGCTAAATGCTGCTGCGCATCACACGTGTATTATGCCTAGCAGTGCAGGGGTTAATTAGATAGCTTGAAGGGAGCTTGCATGGTTAATTTTAGCTTTAGTGTAGAGATCAGCCTCCCACCTGACACATCCCCCCCCTGATCCCTCCCAAACATCTCTCTTCCCTCCCCCACCCCACAATTGTCCCCCCATCTTAAGTACTGGCAGAAAGTCTGCCAGTACTAAAATTAAAGGCTTTTTTTTTTTTTTTTTATTATTTTTTTTTTTTTAAATATCTGTCTAGCTGTGATGGACCCCCCCCCCTTAGCCCCCAACCTCTCTGATCCCCCTAAACAGCTCTATAACCCTTGCCCACTACCTATTTGCTGCCATCTTGGGTACTGGCAGCGGTCCCAAAAATGTTTTTTAATTTTTTTTTATGTAACTAATTTTTTTCTGTAGTGTAGCTGCCCCCCATCAATACCCTCCTCCCTCTCCAACTCCCAGATTCTTTTGATGGTTATTCCCCCCCCTCCCTCTCCCTGTGTCCCATTCACTCTTTCATTGGTGGCAGTGGTTGTTGTGCAATCGCACGCACACATGTGCGCGCGCGTGCTCCCTGCAGGCCTCCTGCACGCTCCCGGCGTGCACATTCCACATTCAGGAACCGGATGCCGGGTAGCTATGGGCCGCCCACCCGCCTCCCTGCAGCTGCTCCCACCCACCAACGATCGGGCCCATCGCTACCGGTGCAGAGAGGGCCACATAGTGGCTCTCTCTTCATCGGTTTTGGAAAAAAGGTATTGCAGTGATGCCTCAATATTGAGGCATCACAGCAATACCTTGAAAGCGGCTGGAAGCGATCAGGATCGCTTCCAACCGCTTTAAACCCTGGTGTCGCACAGGGTACGTTGCAGGTCTTTAAAGACCAGGTTGTGTGCGACGTACCCTGTACAACATGAGTCGTTAAAGGGTTAAAAGGTGCGGGGGGAAAAAACCATGCGTAGCTAACGCACCCCTTCTAACGCAAAACTCTAAATCTAGGTGATAGAGAGCCCCAAATAGTGTAATATCATTTGTTACACCAATTAATTTGAACATATTTCAGGTACTCACACAGGTTAAAAGAACAAAATGCTCATACAAGCAAATGTTCCTACCTTGAAAATTTTCGATTTAATCAAAATATGTTTAGACAAGGTGTAAAATATGTAGGATATATCAAACAGTGAACTAACAAATTTTTAATGCAGAACATGTTAACCTGGAATTTGTTGTAACATCTTTGACCTGTTATTTCATCATGTAAAGTGGTCATGTACATGCATACTGGATTGGCTGTAATATTCTATATATGTTCACTCAATAAAGCTTTTTTTTTTTTTTTTTTTTTTAAAAAGAGCAAAATGCTCATAAAGGTTTCTTCATACAGAGTCCTTGTGTAATTGTCAGAATCCTCCTGGAAAACACTTGATCAATGTTCACAGTCGGCGTGTCACCACAACAGCTGATAGTTTCCAGAGCTCTGTAACACATGGGCCCAAGGTACACCGCCTCAACGCATTTATCGCCCCCTACTGGGCGCTTTCCCTAGAGGATATGTGTTGTATTGTCATCCCAGGTATATATAGCCAGGCTAATAGCACCATCTGGCTGTCTTGAATAATGTCAGTTCATCACATAGAACTTACTATTGTAATACAAAGTCCATACAAATATGATATTTATATTCAATATATACCCTACAAATATATATTTTGCTAAAAAATAAAAAAACATTCATATATAGAAAATTTTGATATACACTAAAAATTCATAACATTGAAAAAAATATATATATATCTGTATATAATATTAAAAATATTAAATAATAAAACCATACCATAAAGCTAAAATACATATTCCATAAATAGATTAATTGTACCTTTATGTGTTGACAATAATACACACATGCACCCAAAAATCAAACTTTACCATACAAAATAAACCAATATATTCCTCATTAAAATACATTGCACTATATTCCAAAAATTAATTCCCCTATACAACAAATGCAGCAACATCCAAATCTACATTGAGACTTTTGGGTGTAGAGTCCCTAGCTTGTGTATCCAAAAAGTCTCTCTACGCCTAAGATTTAGTAATCTTTCTTCCCCTCTACTGTTTGGTAGTACTATTTCAGTTCCCTTTATGGTAAAACATTTCAGATTTTTTTTTATGTTATACACATGTTCACTTTATCTTTTGGATAGGCACCTTTTCATATGACCAACATACTTAAGTCCACAACTGCACTTTAATAGATACACAACATATGTACTTTTACAAATAATACATTGACTACAAACTCTTTCCCCGTTCCTGATTTAATGGCCAATCTTTCATGATCAATAGATTTACACATAGGGCACCTGGTCTTATGACATCTATAGGCACTTAGCCTTTTAAGCTGTAAGCGGTCACTAAATCATTCTAGCAGACATCTATAGGTACCCCTTAGAGCAAGAAATTTCCTATTTGTAATATCACTCGCCCCCGAATTCATATTATTGTTAGGTTTAATGTTCCTTAGTTTACTAGGTGCTAGCAAATTCTTTAAATTAGTGTTTTTTCTATACACCACATTAGGTCTTTCATCTAATTTGTTTTTCAACAAAGGATCTCCTTTAAGAATGGGGCAATATTTATGTAGAATTTTCTTAACTTTAGTCACCCCCTCACTATAAGTGGTTATAAATTTCACTGTTTGTCCCTCGTGAGTGATCTTTTTGTTTATTTAGTAGTAGTTCCCTAGCCATCTGACTCACTTCACTCATAACTTGTTTCAGATGTTCTTCATTGTGCTTTTTACACACCAATTTATCTCTCAGGACTTCTGTTTCATCATCATAATCAATTACTTTAGTACAGTTTCTTTTAATTCTAACAAACTGGCTCTTTGGATTATTTCTTACCCATTTCCTATAGTGGCCGCTTCTCACATGTAACAGACTGTCACTATCAACAGTTTTCCTATAGGTTTTAGTAATAATTTGATCTTCTTCTATAAATACCAATAGGTCAAGAAATTAAATTGATTTTTCTTGGATATTACCCACAAATTTGACATTAAAACTATTAGACTTTATAAAATTAATAAATGTAAAAGCTTCGTCCTCAGTTCCATCCCATATCATAAAAACATAATCGATAAAACGTTTATAAAAATTTACATTATCTTTGAAAGGACCATCACTCCAAATAAAATAATCCTCAAAAAGACCCATAAACAAATTGTAGTGTTAGTTTTTTTAAATTTGTAATTTAGATTTTTTAATTGGTAGTATTTTGTATTTTATTAGAATAGTAAGGTTATGTTAATTTATAGTTTAATGTTAGGTTTATTTTTATTTCACAGGCAAGTTTTTATTTATTTAAATATAGTTATATTGTAATTTTAATTTAAAGTTAGGGGGGTTTAAGGGTTACTAGTTTAATTTATTTTTTTTGCGATGTGGGGGCTAGCAGTTTAGGGGTTAATAGGTTTATTTAGTGGCAGATATGTGGGAGGCCATAGGCTTAGGGGTTAAAAGGTTTATTTAGTGGCGGACAATCCTCAAAGACGGTCTAAAGAAAGTTGCATTAATCATTTATATCTATAACTATATGGTGGTTACGTTGTAATACTAACTATCGTTACAGTAGAGATCCATTTTTAAGACAAGTACTTGTATTATAGTTTATATATAAAGCAGAGATTATATGACTATAAATCTAACTCTAAGTTAACAAGATCTTTGCCAAATAGATCTCGACAATGTTTATAATGAATGATTAATATTGTGGGATTACCAAGCAATACACTATTTACAGTGTTGGCTATCTTTGAATTAAGATCATACAATAATCTTAGGACCAAATGAGTAGTATTTGAATCAAGTCACAACAAGAGCAGCTGACAAGAAACTTAGGCGAAACTAAATTTATTGATAGATATATTAAAGTAGATATCTTTGTGTTTTTAAGGGGCAATTTATTATACTCCCAGTACCTATCGAATGGGATATAAATAAATAGATCTTTTGCTTATATCAGCCACTTGGAATAAACTGTGAACAAGTTACAATTAATTATTAGTGGGAAAATCTATAACCCCTATTGGGTGTGTATAAACATTATATTCTCTGTACTTACTTAACTAAAGATTTTTTGCTCATATTAGCAACCTTGAATAAACTGTGAATTAGTTACAGTAAATTATTAATGGTAAGAGCCATAACTCCAATTGTTTGTGCACAAACATACAATTCACCAATGGTTATACCTTGCTATGAACAACCATGTTACTTATATATAGTTATATATAGTTACTTATATATAGTACACTGTTACTTATATATAGTTATATAACTATAAGATAACTATTAAGTTACATGGAGGTATATAGTTCAAGTTCTAAGTAAATGATGGAATCCAACTAATATTCTATCCAACTAGATATTGTTGTTACCCCTTTAGAATCTCCCATAACACCAAAGAACCTTGAGAATTGTATAACAATCGTGACCATTAACACTGATAAGTCTCTATACTTACAATGTTATTTATACATATATCTTATCTCATATTATAGCAGTGTATGCCCCATTGAATCATTTTGTCATCTACCTGATTGAGAAAAATTCTAGCCTGTTAGACCAACAGTGTTTATTTCAATTTCTGGACAATCTCAATTTCCATAGGTCTAAAATTCTAATGTCTTTTTAAAATTTATGTTGTTTGTGTTCTATGATTTTAATATAGACCAATAAATGTTACATTTTAAACTCATCACCCTATCAAATCTCCAGATAATGATGTTATATCTATTATAATTTAAGAGGGAGTGTGAAGTGCTATTCAGATGCATCTTTTTGCCAAACTTCTCTTTTTTTGACAAACTCACATTAGGGGTTAATAGGTTTATTTAGTTGCGGAGATGTGGTAGGCCGGAGGTTTAGAGGTTAATAACTGTATTATAGTTGCGGCGATGTCGAGGAGCGGCAGAATAGAGGTTAATAACTTTATTATATTAGCGGCGATGTTGGGGAGCGGCAGAATAGAGGTTAATAACTTTATTATATTGGCAGCGATGTCGGGGAGCGGCAGAATAGAGGTTAATAACCTATTTATAGTGACGGTGATGTCGAGGAGCGGCGGAATAGGGGTTAATAACTTTTATTAGTGGCGGCGATGTTGGGAGCGGCAGATTAGGGGTTAATAACTTTATTTAGGTGTCAGCGATGTTGGGGTGGCGGATTAGGGGTGTTTAGACTTGGGGTCTATGTTAGGTAGTTAGGTTAAAATGTAACTTTTTTTCCACATAGACATCAATGGGGTTGCGTTACAGAGATTTTTCATTCCGCACTTCAGGTGAGTTTTTCTCTAACACTCTCCCCCCACTTTGATGTCTATGGGGGAAAACGTGCACGAACACATCAAAGCAGCCCTTGGATTATGTGCGGTATGGAGATTAATGCCATCATTTCACATGCATAGGAAGGCTTTTCAGTAACTCGTAATGGAAGCGCTATGGAGGGTGAAATAACGCAACTTTTTTGGTGTTAGTTTCGCACCCTGTTTAGCGCAAAACTTGTAATCTAGGTGTATATTTTCTGTAGCATAGGGCCCCTCCCATTCCCTCCCTCCAATTCCCCTGTGCAGCTAACTTTCTGTCACACCTCCCCCCTTCCCTCTAACTTCTCCCACCGGCACTGAAGGCGACCATTACAGACAGTGAAACAGATGGTAATGGTGCTCCAATTGTGCTTTGTTACCAAATGAGGAGAGATACCCACAGCTCAGGAAAAGCAGGTCTACGCTGTCACTTTAAAGCCAAGGCTGCTGTAGCTCCCTGAAGCTGTGAGGTTTATATACGTTATATGGTACAATGGGGTTAATAGATACTCAGCTAATTATATAAAGCCCTATAAAAATGTCTATTTATAGGTATAAACATTTGCAATGAGTTTTCATTATTTAATTTCGGCTAGATTTAAAGTTTTTTTGGTAAAGACCCGCGTAGCTAACACTCCTTTTTTCCCCCGCACCTTTTTAAACAACGCTGGTATTGAGAGTTCTCTGAAACTGGTATTGAGAGTTCTCCAAAAAGGGAGCGTAGAGCATAATTTACCGCCACTTCAACTCTCAATACCAGTGTTGCTTACGGTAGCGGCTAGCTGGAAAAACGTGCTCGTGCACGATTCCCCCATAGGAAACAATGGAGCAGCTGCAAAAAAACCTAACACCTACAAAAAAGCAGCTTTAAGCTCCTAACACAGCCCCATTGTTTCCTATGGGTCTTGAAGTCTGCACCTAACACCCTAACATGAACCCCGAGTCTAAACACCCCTAATCTTACACTTATTACCCCCTAATCTGTCGCCCCCGCTATCTGCATTACACAATTAACCCCTAATCTACCGCTCCGTACACTGCAACAACCTACATTATCCCTATGTACCCCTAATCTGCTGCCCCTAACAACGCCGACCCCTATGTTATATTTATTAACCCCTAATCTGCCCCCCCCCAATGTCGCCGCCACCTACCTACACTTATTAACCCCTAATCTGCCAACCGGAGCTCACCGCTACTCTAATAAATGTATTAACCCCTAAACCGCCTCACTCCCGCCTCAAAAACCTGATAGGAACAGGCAATAGAATGCAAGCTCAATCTGATTGGCTGATTGGATCAGCCAATCAGATTCAAGTTCAATCGGATTGGCTGATCCAATCAGCCAATCAGATTTTTTCTACCTTAATTCCGATTGGCTGATAGAATCCTATCAGCCAATCGTAATTCGAGGGATGCCATCTTGGATGACGTCATTTAAAGGAACCTTCATTCGGCGAGTAGGCTTCGGTAGAAGAGGATGGATCTGTGTTGGCTGGAAGAAGATGGCTCCACTCTGCTCCAGATGGATGAAGATAGAAGATACTGCTTGGATGAAGATGTCTACCGGTCTGGATGCCCTCTTCTGCCCGGATAGGATGAAGACTTCTGCCGCTCCGGATGTCTTCTTTTGGTCCATCGGTGCCCAGTTGGGTGAAGATGACTCAAGGTAGGGAGATCTTCAGGAGGGTAGTGTTAGGTTTATTTAAGGGGGTTTTGGGTTAGAGTAGGGGTATGTGGGTGGTATTGTGTTTTTTTACAGGCAATTTTACAGGCAAGGTTATTTTATTAGGGGGCTTAAAGTAGGTGTAATTAGCTTAAAATTCTTGTAAACTTTTTTATTTTTTGTAATGTAGTGTTTGTTTTTTTGTAATTTAGTTTAGTTTAGTTTTTATTTTTTATTTTTTTTATTTTTTTTTATTTTTTATTGAAACAAATAAACAACAATACAGGTTACACCATTCATCAAAAAGTACATAAAGAGGATTGGTTACAAGTGAAATGGGTTTGGTCACAATACAATCCGATCCCCAATTTTACATCTACTGTACCTAATACATTAAATTCCTACTGGTCACTTTATTAAATCTTATAAAGTTGTATTGTAATTTCTCCTTTTAACAGTTATCTCAGGGTTCTTCTTCAAGACAATTATTCTATACTCTGTTAGGCTTGTGATAAATTAGGTTCATTACATTCAGGCCCATTTATTAAGCTCCGTATGGAGCTTGAAGGGCCGTGTTTCTGGCGAGTCTTCAGACTCGCCAGAAACACAAGTTATGAAGCAGCGGTCTAAAGACCGCTGCTCCATAACCCTGTCCGCCTGCTCTGAGCAGGCGGACAGAAATCAACGGAAATCAACCCGATCGAATACGATCGGGTTGATTGACACCTCCCTGCTGGCGGCCGATTGGCCGCGAGTCAGCAGGGGGCGGCGTTGCACCAGCAGCTCTTGTGAGCTGCTGGTGCAATGTTAAATGCGGAGAGCGTATTGCTCTCCGCATTTAGCGAGGTCTTGCGGACCTGATCCGCAGTGTCGGATCAGGTCCGCAAGCCCTTTGATAAATGGGCCCCATTGTGTGGAATGGCAATATTCTTCCCATATTAAGTTTACAGCTACAAAGTCATCCAATCTTTTCATAGCACAATAGTAATACTTTTCCATTGCTAATGTGTGATTAACTAAAGAGTGCCACTCTGATAATGAAGGAGCAACTGTTGACTTCCATTTCCTCGGTATTAACCTTCTGGCGCAGTTGAGTAGAATAATTATAAGCCGTTGTCTCAATTTACATTTAATTTTTGGTGTACTATTGAATAGAAATATGAGAGGATCTAGGGGTATCTCAATATTAATTGACTGTTTAATGGCTAGGTGAATATCTTTCCAATATTGGCTAATATGAGGGCATGTCCACCATATGTGATGGTAGTTTCCCACCCCACCCCCCCACATGCTCTCCAACACTTATTATCATTGAGGTCATATATCACAGCTAATTTAACTGGGGTTTTGTACAATCTGCATAGCAGCTTTATATTTGATTCTAATTGTGCTATAGATGATGTATGGGAGCACATATTGTTAAATATTCTTGCCCATTGTTTCGGTGTAATAGGTGTTTGAAGTTCCTCTGACCATTTGTTTGTGTAAGTTGGAAGGTTTTTAGAATGGTGTTCTAGCCGTTATTTATAAATTATGGAAAGGGAACCCTTGGAGTATGTGTCGGATCTACATATAGACTCAAAGGGAGACAAAGATCTATAAAATTGTGTGCATTTAGCATGTGTGCTAAGATAATGATTTAACTGAAAATATCTAAACCACGGATTGAAATAACTTCCAAAAGTTTCCTGCAAAACATTCTTGGGTTTAAGGGATTTATTTTGCATGGCCAAGCTGCATGGTATAACGTCTCTTAAAGTTAAATCCCTTGCATATGGAATGTGGTGAAATTTCTGTGCTTCAGGATTATACTTCAGGGGCGTCAGAGGGGATGGTGTGCAGGAAATTGATGGAAAGTTAATGAGGCATTTGTCCCACATTTTAAAAGTGAGTCTAGTTATTTCTGATGTAGATGGGTCCAGAATCCTGTGAATATGTGGTACCCAACAACTTGCTCCTAATTGTGTATTTTGTGCCAAGTCATGATCTAATCTCACCCATTCCTTGTGTATGCCATGTTTACACCAATCTATTATCTGTGTGAATGTGCATACCATAAAGTAGTAATGCAGATTTGGCATGCCCAACCCTCCCTGTAGTTTAGGGCGATAAATTACATTTTTTGCAATTCTAGGGCGCCTATTATTCCATAGAAAAGTGTTTAGTGTGTTTTGAATTTTGTTAAGAAAGGAGTTGGGTAGCGCGAGTGGGATAGTCTGAAAAATATATAAGATTTTTGGCATGATAGTCATTTTTATGGCATGCAGTCTACCTAGCCACGATAATGTTTTGTTGTGCCAGGCTTGTAGTTCTTTCTGTATATTGTGCAGTAGAGGGGTATAGTTTGCACTAAACATATTTTGAGGGTTAAGTGTAACATTAATACCTAGGTATTTTAAAGAGCAAGTTCGGCCACTGAGGTTTCCACTCCCATGAATTCAGATTTTGAGGCGTTGATCTTAAAGTTTGATAACCTACCATAAATTTGAAATTCCTTGTGGAGCTCAGGCATGGAGGTAAGTGGGTTAGTTATAGATAATAAAATATCATCCGCATACAGAGAGATTTTATAATCTCTCCCTTGAATGTTTATGCCAGTAATATTCTTATTTCTAATTCTAGCTGCCAGGGCCTCCATAGCTAAAGCAAACAGCATTGGGGACAGGGGGCATCCCTGCCGTGTGCCTTTATGAATAGCAAAGGTCGGGAATGTAGCGTCATTTAATCTAATTTGTGCGTTTGGGGTACTATATAGGGACATTATTTTAGAAATAAATATGTCAGAGAAGCCGAATTTGATCAAAATTTGTTCAAGAAAGGTCCAATTCAGCCGATCAAAGGCTTTCTCCGCGTCCAGGGACCCAAAGATTGTGGGGATTTTTGCTTTTGATGCATAGCCAATCAATGTTAGTTTAGTTTATTTAATTGTAGGTACTTGTAGTTAATTGATTTAATTTATTTATTGATAGTGTAGTGTTAGGTTTAATTGTAACTTAGGTTAGGATTTATTTTACAGGTAATTTTGTAATTATTTTAATTAGGTAGCTATTAAATAGTAAATAACTATTTAATAGCTATTGTACCTAGTAAAAATAAATACAAAGTTGCCTGTAAAATAAATATAAATTCTAAAATAACTACAATATAATTATTTGTTATATTGTAGCTAGTTTAGTTTATTTTACAGGTAAGTGTTTAGCTTTAAATAGGAATACTTTATTTAATAAGAGTTCATTTATTTAGTTAGAATAAAATTATATTTAACTTAGGGGGGGTGTTAGGGTTAGACTTAGCTATAGGGGTTAATACATTTATTAGAGGAGCGGCGAGGTCCTGTCAGCAGATTAGGGGTTAATACTTGAAGTTAGGTGTCGGCGATGTTAGGGAGGGCAGATTAGGGGTTAATACTATTTATTATAGGGTTTTTGAGGCGGGAGTGAGGCGGTTTAGGGGTTAATAAATTTATTAGAGTAGCAGCGAGCTCCGGTCGGCAGATTAGGGGTTAATAAGTGTAGTTAGGCATCGGTGACGTTGGGGGGGCAGATTAGGGGTTAATAAATATTATGTAGGTGTCGGTGATGTTAGGGGCAGCAGATTAGGGGTTTATAGGTATAATGTAGGTGGCGGCAGTGTGCGGTCGGCAGATTAGGGGTTAAAAAAAATTATTATAGTGGCGGCGATGTGGGGGACCTCGGTTTAGGGGTACATAGGCAGTTTATGGGTGTTAGTGTACTTTAGAGCACGGATAATGAAAATATCTTATTGTGATCATGTGACAAAGGGATAACAGGCAGACATGCAGAAATCTATCAAACAATAGATTCTAATCAAGCCCCTAGTTAGGGGCCAATCACAGTTGTTTAGAAAAACTTATTTAAGAGTTTAACAGAAAAACACCATTAAAGTCTATGGAGATTTTTGTAGATAAATTGTTAGATACATTTTCCTAAATGACTGTGATCAACCCCTTAGGATCATAATGAACAATAATATATCCTTTTTACATTAGAATCTTCTTCTAAGAAAAACTCTGCATTGCAATAGCTTATTACATGGAGATGAAACTAATCTGATTAATTGGCAATAAATATTCTAACCCATAAAGAAGACATTAGAATTGCTCAATGGGTAATAAATAGTGATGTTGCGAACCTAAAAATTTTGGCTTGCGCACGGCGGACATGAACTTCCGGTATTGTTTGCGAACCCGCGAACCGCACGAACCGCCATTGACTTCAATAGGCAGGCGAACTTTAAAACCTACAAGGACTCTTTCTGGCCACAATAGTGATGGAAAAGTTGTTTCAAGGGTACTAACACCTGGACTGTGGCATGCTGGAGGGGGATCCATGGCAAAACTCCCATGGAAAATTACATAGTTTATGCAGAGTCTGCTTTTAACCCATAAAGGGCCTAAATCAACTAACATTCCCAAATTGTTTGCAATAATGTGTATTCAGAGTATTCAGAAAAACAATTACCAAATATTTTAATTTTTAAGAATACTGTGACAACAAATATGATTGGTGTAAATATTTTGAAAGTCGGCCTGGCACACAGGCTGGCAGGCAGGAGAAAAGTGCAATTCAGTGGCACAAGCAATAGGAGGATTAAGAACAACAATCCAAATTTTTTAAATTTTTATTAGTAACAATACTGTGACTCTCAATGAACGAAAGAAAAAGGCACCTTCACGGTTATGCGGTTAAAAGGTCTTTTGTTTATTTCTTGAACAGCAAAACAAATTATTGAATTCAGCTCAGGATGGAAAGTTTGGGTTGTTCCCAGTGACCCACTGACGCGTTTCGGCTCGCTGGCCGTAATCGTAGTGTGGTCTTTGTAGCCTCTTTCGGCTCTTTTTAAATCTATAGGCTTTTGCCTATTGGTTAAAACCAAAAACCTGGGAATTAACCCATTACTTTCCAATTCATTTAAATACTCATATGTAAATACTATTACAAAGCCTTTCTTAGGACAATCAATTCATGTATATTATAAACATCCTCATATATGACAGGATTTCATAAAGTTACATTTGCACATTTCAGAAAATGATAAATTCATATCTCAATTAATACTCTTGTATCAACATAGTAATAGAAGGAGGAAAGGGCTATCAATGATTACATACTTAATTTTAAATAAGTTATTAACTCCTCTCTTAACAATATACTATAATGGTACCCTTTTAGTGTAATGCAACCTTTACCAGACAATCTAAGACTTAAATATCAATTTATGTGACCCCTTATTTTGGGTAAATTCATTCTTTAATATCTGTTGTCCCCAACTCCATAATTTAGCTGCCAGTTTTTGTGTTAATGTTCCGGGATCGATTTACATTATCTCTTAGACAGTCAGAGTCAAAAAATTCCTTATTTCTGGACACACAGACTATTGCCAGAAGTTGATCAGATCATATTCTGAATTTAATCCTTGTGGCAACCTCGTTTTTAGTCTGTGTATCCAGAATATTTCCTTCTTAGCCAAGACTGACTCCCTATCACCTCCTCTTGAGCCCATTTTTGCATCATCTATTATTGTCCATCTAAGTGTTTTGCTACTTTTATTATGAGAATTTTTGAAATGAAGCACAAGAGGTGTAGTTAGTTTACCTAATTTTATGTTTGAAAGGTGCTCTCTGATTCTATACCTTACTTCTCTGGTAGTGAGTCCAGTGTACTGCACTTCGCATTCTATACAAGTAAGCAGGTAAATGGAGTAAGTTGCTCTACAGTTTGAGCATCCTTTCAATTCAAAAACCTCTCCTGTTACACTGCTTTTAAATTCTTGTCTAGGGTCTAACTTCTCGCAGGCTTTACAGTGTAAATTGCCGCATCTAAATACCCCTCTATGTTCTAACCATGAGCTTCTTCTTGGAAGCTCAGATTTCAACTGTGTAGGAGCAATTCTATTTCCAATGGACAGTCCTTTTCTGAATGAAAACCTGCACATTCTTGGACTCATCTCCTCCAACCCATCATCAGCTTTTATCATAAACAGATTTTTTCTGATGATTTGACAAATTTCCTCATACTGATTACTATATTGGGTGACAAAAGTCACCCTTTTCTCCTCCTTAATATCACGCTTTTTTGACAAATCCCTATAATTAAGGTAAATTGATCTGTCTTGGCCATCAATATCTTTTCTTACTGAGTCAATATCTTTTTGTTGATATCCTCTTTCCCTCAATCTTTTACTAAGATTGTCTGCTTGTATACTGTACGTATCCATGTTTGTACAGTTTCTCTTGAGCCGTATATATTGACCCCTTATAACTGATTTAAAGACCCTTTGGGGATGATTACTGCGGGCATGCAATATAGTATTGCCCGATATGGGCTTTCTATATAATTCCACCTCAATTTTGCTTTGATTCTCTCCTTTAAGGGTAACATCTAAGTAGTTAATACTACTCCTACCTACTTCAAAGGTGAAATTAATCCCCACATCATTTGTGTTCAGTCTTTCCACAAACCTCTTCGCCTCCTCAGGTCTACCACACCATACGAATATCAAATCGTCTATGTATCGTTTGTAATAAACAATGTGGTCCCTATCAGTGTTTTCACCCCCAAAGATGTGGGACAGCTCCCACCATCCCATGAATAAATTCGCATAGGATGGTGCAAATTTTGCTCCCATGGCCGTCCCACATCTCTGGAGGTAAAATTCCCCCTCGAAGGCGAAGAAGTTGTGGCTCAATAAAAATTCTGTTACTCGTAAGATGTACTTACATAAATCTTCATCAAAAGATTTGTTTCTATGAAGAAAATAATTTAATGCCTCCAAACCTTTCTCATGTCTAATAGAGGAATATAACGAAACTACATCTATAGTCAACCATATGTAGTTTTCTTTCCAATCTATAGATTCCATTTCTAGTAATAACTGTTTGGTGTCTCTTAAAAAACTTGGTAACTGTTTCACCAATGGTTGGAGAATTTCGTCCAACCATTCTGAAAGATGTTCAAAGATAGAATTGATGCCACTTATTATAGGCCTTCCTACCACATTTTCTAAGGATTTGTGGACTTTGGGCAAAAAATTGTAGATCGGAATAACAGGGTGGTCTACCAACAAGAATTCTTTGGTTTTATCATCCACAAAACCACCTTCAATTCCATCATCAACTAAGTGCCCAAGTTCCTTTTGAAATCTTTGCGTAGGGTTAAAAGTCAACTTAGTGTATTGGTTCGGATTACTCAACTGTCTGTGGGCTTCTTTGACAAAGAAGGTTCGGTCCATAACCACGACCGAACCCCCCTTGTCTGCTGCCCTAATTACTAAATCATTTCTATTTCCCAATTTTTTTAACGCTAAATGCTCTTCTTTGGTTAAATTTTTCCTTTTATTTTTATTTACACGATACGCTAATTTATTTAAATCCCTTTCAACTCGTTTTTGGAATTTCTCCAAAATTTCTCCCCTAGATTGAATAGGATAAAAAGAGGAAACTCGTTTTAAAGATGGTCCTTTTACTATCTGCCTGTTTGCAAATTCACTGTTACTTTCATTATATAATGATTCCAGAGTTTCTAGATCACATTCCTCCTGATAGCTAAGGTTCCTACTCATAGGATATTTATCTCTTTCAGACTGCAGGTGACCAAATACCTCTCCGCTCTCATCATTTTTAAAATGTTTTTTCAATGTTAAATTTCGAATCAGTTTATTGGTATCTATTAGAGTCTGAAAGAGATTAAAATCCTCACTCGGGACAAAATTCAAACCTAAACTCAATACTCTAATTTCAGTTTCATTTAGTTCAGAGGAGGAAAGGTTGATTACTGAGTTCACTTGTATGTCGTTTGTGACCTCCCTCTCCGTGGTGGGAGCTGATTCTCCCTTATTTTTCCATCTCTTCCCCCCCCTTCTGATTCTTTTGTTTTTGCCTGAAAAATCTGCGCTACTTCTTGCTCTTTATCTCTATCAGATGCAGTCAGTGAGGTCCCTGATGTAGAGGGCCTTACCTGCTGATAATTAGAAGCTTCTTGGGTTAAGTTACATTTAAGAATAGAGCCTGTTTTGGACCTAGCTCCCATATCTTCGGTGTTCACTAGGTTCTGTCTATCCTCATCTCCTGAATTGGACCCTTCCCCTGAAGTGTGTCCCTCCTCCTGAGAGTCCCCCTCACTATCTGTAAAAGTGACCTTTTTATTTTTTCTACTCTTATTTCTTCCTTTTCCTTGTTTTTTACCTTTATTTGTAAAAAATTCATTTTCCCTTCTATAACTGAATCTTTGTTTCTTATTCCAAATGTACACTTTATTTGTTTCGAAATCAATAGAATCTCTGACAAATTTATCATGTTTGATTACCATAATCATACGTTTGGTGTCGGCTATGATCTCGTGTAATATTTTATCAAATGTGGAATATTGTAATTCCCCTTTTCTGCGTTTGCATTCAATTTGTAAAACATCAATTTCATTGGAAACTTCATTTAAAGCTTTAGGTTTAAACTCTAATAACATTCTCATTAATCTTATAGAGCATTCTGACAGAATACCGTTCCAATTTCTTACAAATTCAGCATCATCCACAGTAAATGTGGGGAATTTATTTACTCTTAGACCCCTAGGGATTAACCCTGCATCTAAATATTTTTCTAGAGTCCATACATCCCATTTCAGCCTGGTTTCTTTTATCATCAAATCTTCAATTGTCTCAAACAACTTGCTTAATGAGAACATAGAACAGTCCGTAGTAAACACACATTCCAAATCGCTCCGATCACTCACTCTGTCCACAGATGGTTTTAGTGAATAGTATTGCAAAGTTCCTTCACTGTAAACTTCTAGCTCCATAGTTAAATGCTGTTCCGTATATTCAAATGCAAAAGATTATATTTCCCCAAAAAGTCCACCAATCTAATGGTTTAGCGTTCTTATGGATATTAACAGTGCTCCAGCTATTGCGGGCAATCCGCCGCTCCTCTATAGATACACCAAAGGCTTAGCACCTGTCTTATATCCTTATGTTGCCAAGTCCAAATTTAAACCCCACTGCTATGTGACATTAATAAATTACATCCATCACAAGATTTCCGTTCACACATTTCAAACTTCACTTCTGGGTTAAACACTCACATTCGCCCGATGTCCGGAACTCATCTCCCTCTTATAGACAAACCCGGTATTCACCTGTGGTCTGCTTTGGAGACTCCACTATCGCGGAAGCCCGGCTCATCCTTGCTCGGCGTTCTGTGTTTCTCTGTTACCCCTTCGTGTGTGTGCTCGTTGACGTTCAGGACGTGCTTCCGTCACAATACCTGCAGTGGGGCATGGTGGTAAATCGCTGCCGTGTGTGCACTTCAATGATTACTCAGGTAATTCTCAATGAACAAAAGAAAAAGGCACCTTCACGGTTATGCGGTTAAAAGGTCTTTTGTTTATTTCTTGAACAGCAAAACAAATTATTGAATTCAGCTCAGGATGGAAAGTTTGGGTTGTTCCCAGTGACCCACTGACGCGTTTCGGCTTGCTGGCCGTAATCGTAGTGTGGTCTTTGTAGCCTCTTTCGGCTCTTTTTAAATCTATAGGCTGTTCTATGTTCTCATTAAGCAAGTTGTTTGAGACAATTGAAGATTTGATGATAAAAGAAACCATGCTGAAATGGGATGTATGGACTCTAGAAAAATATTTAGATGCAGGGTTAATCCCTAGGGGTCTAAGAGTAAATAAATTCCCCACATTTACTGTGGATGATGCTGAATTTGTAAGAAATTGGAACGGTATTCTGTCAGAATGCTCTATAAGATTAATGAGAATGTTATTAGAGATTAAACGTAAAGCTTTAAATGAAGTTTCCAATGAAATTGATGTTTTACAAATTGAATGCAACCGCAGAAAAGGGGAATTACAATATTCCACATTTGATAAAATATTACACGAGATCATAGCCGACACCAAACGTATGATTATGGAAATCAAACATGATAAATTTGTCAGAGATTCTATTGATTTCGAAACAAATAAAGTGTACATTTGGAATAAGAAACAAAGATTCAGTTATAGAAGGGAAAATGAATTTTTTACAAATAAAGGTAAAAAACAAGGAAAAGGAAGAAATAAGAGTAGAAAAAAATAAAAAGGTCACTTTTACAGATAGTGAGGGGGACTCTCAGGAGGAGGGACACACTTCAGGGGAAGGGTCCAATTCAGGAGATGAGGATAGACAGAACCTAGTGAACACCGAAGATATGGGAGCTAGGTCCAAAACAGGCTCTATTCTTAAATGTAACTTAACCCAAGAAGCTTCTAATTATCAGCAGGTAAGGCCCTCTACATCAGGGACCTCACTGACTGCATCTGATAGAGATAAAGAGCAAGAAGTAGCACAGGTTTTTCAGGTAAAAACAAAAGAATCAGAAGGGGGGGGGGGAGAGATGGAAAAATAAGGGAGAATCAGCTCCCACCACGGAGAGGGAGGTCACAAACGAAATACAAGTGAACTCAGTAATCAACCTTTCCTCCTCTGAACTAAATGAAACTGAAATTAGAGTATTGAGTTTAGGTTTGAATTTTGTCCCGAGTGAGGATTTTAATCTCTTTCAGACTCTAATAGATACCAATAAACTGATTCGAAATTTAACATTGAAAAAACATTTTAAAAATGATGAGAGCGGAGAGGTATTTGGTCACCTGCAGTCTGAAAGAGATAAATATCCTATGAGTAGGAACCTTAGCTATCAGGAGGAATGTGATCTAGAAACTCTAGAATCATTATATAATGAAAGTAACAGTGAATTTGCAAACAGGCAGATAGTAAAAGGACCATCTTTAAAACGAGTTTCCTCTTTTTATCCTATTCAATCTAGGGGAGAAATTTTGGAGAAATTCCAAAAACGAGTTGAAAGGGATTTAAATAAATTAGCGTATTGTGTAAATAAAAATAAAAGGAAAAATTTAACCAAAGAAGAGCATTTAGCGTTAAAAAAATTGGGAAATAGAAATGATTTAGTAATTAGGGCAGCAGACAAGGGGGGTTCGGTCGTGGTTATGGACCGAACCTTCTTTGTCAAAGAAGCCCACAGACAGTTGAGTAATCCGAACCAATACACTAAGTTGACTTTTAACCCTACGCAAAGATTTCGAAAGGAACTTGGGCACTTAGTTGATGATGGAATTGAAGGTGGTTTTGTGGATGATAAAACCAAAGAATTCTTGTTGGTAGACCACCCTGTTATTCCGATCTTCAATTTTTTGCCCAAAGTCCACAAATCCTTAGAAAATGTGGTAGGAAGGCCTATAATAAGTGGCATCAATTCTATCTTTGAACATCTTTCAGAATGGTTGGACGAAATTCTCCAACCATTGGTGAAACAGTTACCAAGTTTTTTAAGAGACACCAAACAGTTATTACTAGAAATGGAATCTATAGATTGGAAAGAAAACTACATATGGTTGACTATAGATGTAGTTTCGTTATATTCCTCTATTAGACATGAGAAAGGTTTGGAGGCATTAAATTATTTTCTTCATAGAAACAAATCTTTTGATGAAGATTTATGTAAGTACATCTTACGAGTAACAGAATTTTTATTGAGCCACAACTTCTTCGCCTTCGAGGGGGAATTTTACCTCCAGAGATGTGGGACGGCCATGGGAGCAAAATTTGCACCATCCTATGCGAATTTATTCATGGGATGGTGGGAGCTGTCCCACATCTTTGGGGGTGAAAACACTGATAGGGACCACATTGTTTATTACAAACGATACATAGACGATTTGATATTCGTATGGTGTGGTAGACCTGAGGAGGCGAAGAGGTTTGTGGAAAGACTGAACACAAATGATGTGGGGATTAATTTCACCTTTGAAGTAGGTAGGAGTAGTATTAACTACTTAGATGTTACCCTTAAAGGAGAGAATCAAAGCAAAATTGAGGTGGAATTATATAGAAAGCCCATATCGGGCAATACTATATTGCATGCCCGCAGTAATCATCCCCAAAGGGTCTTTAAATCAGTTATAAGGGGTCAATATATACGGCTCAAGAGAAACTGTACAAACATGGATATGTACAGTATACAAGCAGACGATCTTAGTAAAAGATTGAGGGAAAGAGGATATCAACAAAAAGATATTGACTCAGTAAGAAAAGATATTGATGGCCAAGACAGATCAATTTACCTTAATTATAGGGATTTGTCAAAAAAGCGTGATATTAAGGAGGAGAAAAGGGTGACTTTTGTCACCCAATATAGTAATCAGTATGAGGAAATTTGTCAAATCATCAGAAAAAATCTGTTTATGATAAAAGCTGATGATGGGTTGGAGGAGATGAGTCCAAGAATGTGCAGGTTTGCATTCAGAAAAGGACTGTCCATTGGAAATAGAATTGCTCCTACACAGTTGAAATCTGAGCTTCCAAGAAGAAGCTCATGGTTAGAACATAGAGGGGTATTTAGATGCAGCAATTTACACTGTAAAACCTGCGAGAAGTTAGACCCTAGACAAGAATTTAAAAGCAGTGTAACAGGAGAGGTTTTTGAATTTAAAGGATGCTCAAACTGTAGAGCAACTTACTCCATTTACCTGCTTACTTGTATAGAATGCGAAGTGCAGTACACTGGACTCACTACCAGAGAAGTAAGGTATAGAATCAGAGAGCACCTTTCAAACATAAAATTAGGTAAACTAACTACACCTCTTGTGCTTCATTTCAAAAATTGTCATAATAAAAGTAGCAAAACACTTAGATGGACAATAATAGATGATGCAAAAATGGGCTCAAGAGGAGGTGATAGGGAGTCAGTCTTGGCTAAGAAGGAAATATTCTGGATACACAGACTAAAAACGAGGTTGCCACAAGGATTAAATTCAGAATATGATCTGATCAACTTCTGGCAATAGTCTGTGTGTCCAGAAATAAGGAATTTTTTGACTCTGACTGTCTAAGAGATAATGTAAATCGATCCCGGAACATTAACACAAAAACTGGCAGCTAAATTATGGAGTTGGGGACAACAGATATTAAAGAATGAATTTACCCAAAATAAGGGGTCACATAAATTGATATTTAAGTCTTAGATTGTCTGGTAAAGGTTGCATTACACTAAAAGGGTACCATTATAGTATATTGTTAAGAGAGGAGTTAATAACTTATTTAAAATTAAGTATGTAATCATTGATAGCCCTTTCCTCCTTCTATTACTATGTTGATACAAGAGTATTAATTGAGATATGAATTTATCATTTTCTGAAATGTGCAAATGTAACTTTATGAAATCCTGTCATATATGAGGATGTTTATAATATACATGAATTGATTGTCCTAAGAAAGGCTTTGTAATAGTATTTACATATGAGTATTTAAATGAATTGGAAAGTAATGGGTTAATTCCCAGGTTTTTGGTTTTAACCAATAGGCAAAAGCCTATAGATTTAAAAAGAGCCGAAAGAGGCTACAAAGACCACACTACGATTACGGCCAGCGAGCCGAAACGCGTCAGTGGGTCACTGGGAACAACCCAAACTTTCCATCCTGAGCTGAATTCAATAATTTGTTTTGCTGTTCAAAAAATAAACAAAAGACCTTTTAACCGCATAACCGTGAAGGTGCCTTTTTCTTTCGTTCATTGAGAATTACCTGAGTAATCATTGAAGTGCACACACGGCAGCGATTTACCACCACGCCCCACTGCAGGTATTGTGACGGAAGCACGTCCTGAACGTCAACGAGCACACACACGAAGGGGTAACAGAGAAACACAGAACGCCGAGCAAGGACGAGCCGGGCTTCCGCGATAGTGGAGTCTCCAAAGCAGACCACAGGTGAATACCGGGTTTGTCTATAAGAGGGAGATGAGTTCCGGACATCGGGCGAATGTGAGTGTTTAACCCAGAAGTGAAGTTTGAAATGTGTGAACGGAAATCTTGTGATGGATGTAATTTATTAATGTCACATAGCAGTGGGGTTTAAATTTGGACTTGGCAACATAAGGATATAAGACAGGTGCTAAGCCTTTGGTGTATCTAACAATACTGTGACAACAATTATGATTGGTGTAAATAGTTGGCAAGACGGCCAGGCACATGGGCTGGCAGGCAGGAGGTAAATGCAATTCAAGGACACTAGGAGACTGAATACTGACAGTCAAAACAGTGATGATTGAGAATTTTTGCAATACTGTTAAAAGAAATATGATTGCTGGCAATAATTGGCTAGGTGAGCCTGGCACACAGGCTGCAAGGCAGGAGGAAAGTGCAATTCAATGGCACGAGCAAACGGAGGATTCAGAACAACAATTACCAAAAAAATTTAATTTTTAATTATTAAAAATACTGTGACAACAAATATGATTGGTGTAAATATTTTGAAAGTTGGCCTGGCACACAGGCTGGCAGGCAGGAGGAAAATGCAATTCAATGGCACTAGGAGATTTTTAAATTTTTAGATATTGTTACAAGAATTATGATTGGTGCCACTATTTAGCTAGATGGGCCTGGCACACAGGCTGGCAGATATGAGTCGTGGATGGTAGGTAGGGCAGCAATTTAACACAGTATGCTGTGTAAGTGACAAAAACACAGGCCTGATAGAAAATTAAGTTAGATTACACTAGCAAAATATTTTAAATTTTAGATTTTAATATTAAAATAATGTTAAGAAGTGCAATGCACATATGAGTGGTCGCATTGGCTGGCTGCTACGTAGGGCAGCAATTAACAACAGTATGCTGTGTAAGTCAGATAGACAGTTAGACACAGGCCTGATAGAAAATAAAAATAGATTACACTAGCATAATGATTTAAAGACTTTTTTTGGCAATTTAAAGAAAAAGGTTAAGCACATACATATGAGTCGTGGCTGATAGCCTTGGAAGGGCAGCTATTAAAAACAGTAGGATCTGTAAGTCAGATAAACACACACGTCTGATAGAAAATACTATTAGATTACACTAGAAAAATGATTTAAATTATTTTTATGGGGGGGAATTAAAAAAGGTTTTTTAAAGAAAAAGGTTAAGCACATACATATGATTCATGGCTCATAGACTAGGGAGGGCAGCAAGTAAACACAGTAGGCTCTGTATGTCAGCAAAACACACAGGCCTGATAGGAAATTATATTAGATTACACTATCAAAAAAATTTAAACTTTTTTTTTTATAGTTAAATTAAGGTGAAAAAGATATGAGTGGTGGCTGCCTGGCACAGACCAATTAACCAAAAGACTGAAAAAAAAGAGGTATATTAATGCTGTTGAGCCTGACAGACACAGGCCTGATAGAAAATGTAATTAGATTACACTAGCAAAATATATATATATATTTTTTTAATTTTAAAATAATGTTATAAACTGATATTAACACTGGTGGCTGGCACAGAGCAATGAACCAGAGTATATGCTGTGTGACACAGGCCTAATAGAAAATGAAAAAAAATTACACTAGCAAAATAATTAAAATTTTTGGTTAGTTAAATTTAAACTAATGTTGTTAGGGAGATATCAGTGGTGGCAGTAATCACAGCATATGCTGTGAGCCTTAAACACACAGCTGAAAGCCAGGCAAATGCTAATAAAAAAAAAACGAAAAAAAAAAAAAAAACGGCACAAAATATAGCCCTAAAAAGGGCTTTTTGGGGTGCTTTCCTTGCAGCAGAGATGAGTGGAGTCCTTCTGGACTGTAAATACACTAGCCTAGCTATGTTTTTCCTATTAATGTCAGGAGCAAAAACACAACACGTCCTCTCATTAAGAAAGCAAGGTCGTTATGAGTCTAAAATGGCGGATTCCGAGTAGCTGGGAGGGTCTGTGAGGGAGTGTCTGATGTTGATTGATATACAGGGTCAAAGTTTCCTCAATGATGACACATAGGGGCGGATCGAACATCTCCATGTGTTCGCCCGCAGACGCGAACGCAAGCAAGCTATGTTCACTGGGAACCGTTCGCGGGCGAACAGTTCGGGACATCACTAGTAATAAATACTAACTGAGCGGTTGATCACAATCCTTTAGAAAAGCTTATGTACAAAAATACCCATAGACTTTATTTGTAAATTTTTCATAAAAATAATTAGATGTGATTGGCTCCTGAATGAAGAAATATACTTCCCTATGCAGTATTGCGATAGTAACAAAAAGTATGTTCATAAGCCTTCCATTACATAAAAGCAATGATACATTTAAACAACTGTTTTACGCATATTTATTATGATCAAATTCATTTCAACACTATAGAGATTTTACTTACAAATAAAATAAATGTGTAAGAAATAAATCTAGGCTGAAGAATGCTATTGGAGTTTATTGTGTATCAGATTAAGCAAAACACGGATCAGTCCTTTCAGGCCCTACTGCTATGTAACCCACACGCATGCAAATCTTCTGCACGGGTGTCTGCTACTTGTCTGTAATGGCAAATGACATGTGGACAATTTGCATCAGCCTCTGACTATAGATTCACCCGAATATGATGTTATTTCAGTCAGGATCGGGTACAGCACCACAGGGAGAGTAAAATGTTTTCTTCAGTTTTGCTAATTCCAAGAACAATCTTTACAGTTCCAGCAATATCTGGGATCATCTCTAACACGTTTATCATGACTGTGAGATTAGGGGCAGCAGATTAGGGGTTTATAGGTATAATGTAGGTGGCGGCGGTGTGCGGTCGGCAGATTGGGGGTTAAAAAAATGTATTATAGTGGCGGCGATGTGGGGGACCTCGGTTTAGGGGTACATAGGTAGTTTATGGGTGTTAGTGTACTTTAGAGCACAGTAGTTAAGAGCTTTATAAACCGGCATTAGCCCAGAAAGCTCTTAACCACTGACTTTTTTCTGCGGCTGGAGTCTTGTCGGTAGAGGGTCTACTGCTCACTTCAGCCAAGACTCTAAATACCAGCATTAGGAAGATCCCATTGAAAAGATAGGATACGCAATTGGCGTAAGGGGATCTGCGGTATGGAAAAGTCGCGGCTTGGAAGTGAACGTTAGACCCTTTCCTGACTGACTCTAAATACAAGCGGGCAGTAAAAAGCAGCATTAGGAGCCCTTAACGCTGCTTTTGACAGCTAACGCCAAACTCTAAATCTAGGCGTAAGTCTTTTTTCCTGTAATTTAACTCTAAAAAGTGTAGTAATTTATTGTGATAAGAAAAAATGGTCTAGTGTATATAGGGTATAAGGTCATTTTTCACCAAAACGATAATATAACAATTACTTTGGATAATGAAAATATCTGATTGTGATCATGTGACAAAGGGATAACGGGCAGACATGCAGACATCTATAAAACAATAGATTCTAATCAAGCCCCTAATTAGGGGCCAATCACAGTTGTTTAGAAAAACTTATTTAAGAGTTTAACAGAAAAACACCATTAAAGTCTATGGAGATTTTTGTAGATAAATTGTTAGATACATTTTGCTAAATGACTGTGATCAACCCCTTAGGATCATAATGAACAATAATATGTCCTTTTTACATTAGAATCTTCTTCTAAGATGTAAAAACTGTTATATAAGAAGCACCTTACTTACACCCTGTGAGCTGTTTAATAGAATAATCTCACAAATATTCTAAAATTAAGATCAAAGAAAAAATATATAAACAGCGCTTCACCTATATAAATATAGGATAGCTAGGGGTGTTAATCAATTGGTCAAATGTTGTAAGGTTTAATAATCGATGAGTTAAATTAAATAAATGTAAAATACATATGAGTGAAATACGTTAATATTTAATTAGACAAATTCTCGAATCAATACATACATATGCATACTATACTAGTGTTATTTATACATATAAAAACAATCAAAATAAAAACCATTCATAGATAAATCATTCGTAGAGAAACCACTCATAGATACAAATGGCTATCTAGACAGAAAACAGAGGAGAGGACGTCTCCGCCTCCTCAAACATTAAAAACCTTCAATGAAAAGTATGCTATACTTTGGTTAAAAATAGTAGCACTCCACCTTTACAAAGTTGCAAGTCACTTGTTTAATTGCAGTACACTCTACAATGTTGCAATTTGTATTGCTCACTCCTCGGTGTTTTTTACTCCACCTTTTATCTTAATAGAGCTCAGCAATTACTGATGTCAAATTTGCTTATTGTGAGATTTCCGCATTAATATGCATAAGAATAGTTTGTGTGCTTGAAATAAAAGTTACTCGTTGTTTGTAAACAGTTTTGATGCGGGGGAGGCCGGGGAGCATGGAGCAGACATGGGGGCCCTTATGCAGCAGCTTCCGGCGCTCCCGCCGGGTGCTCTGGTCACTGTTTTGGCCCTCGCTCAGTCTCTGGCCTCAAGCCAGGGGCCGGGCGGCGTGGAGCAGGGCCTGGATGGTGCCGGAGGGTCCGGTGGTAGCGGCGGTGGTTTTCATGGCCAGACGGGCTTTGGGCCTTCTGACGGATCTTCTTCTGGAGAGGAGCGCGGTCGCACGCGAGATCAATGCCGCCCTGCAGGACGACCGGAGGCACCTACCGGAGCAGCCCCTAGTAAGTTGGGGAGACTCCGGGCGGGCAGGCACCGGGCAGGTTGTGAGTCTGGCTGTGAGCGGGGACCATAGGCGGCAGGTGCAAGGCACGCAGGCGGGGGGCTCAAGTGTTAGAGGCGCAGATGACGCCATCACTGCAGCTGGGGACTTCCAGGCTCAGGGTTACAGGCAACAGGTTAGGCCTCCAATAGAAGCGGAGGTGGTGGTGCTGAGGGGTAGTAGCACGAATGGTGCTGGTACCGCTATGAACAGGGATTCTATCACTGATGATCAACCCCTGAGACAGGAGCAATGTGTGAGAGTTTCCAGGGGACAAGGTATAGGCACAAATGATGCCTCTAACTTTCAGGAAGCGGTCTGTCAGCCTCAGCCCCCTTTTCAGCAAAGGGAGCAGATGCAAGCTCCTGGCAGGGACCAGGAGACAGCCAATAGACAAGGCAATGCTAATGTGAATCATGGGCCAGGTGCTAGGGGTGACAAAGGTGATTCTCTGCAGGGCCAGTTGAGGGGTGTGAATGTATGTGTGGACAGTGCGCAGATCGCTGCTGAAGTACAGCGTGAGGTGAGAGAACGTGTTAGTCAGGCATTAGGTGTTCAGGAGGACTTGATTAGAAGGGCTGTGGCTGCAGCACTTGGGGTGCAGGAGAGGGCTAGGGGTGGCGAAGAGGAGGGTGCGGGCCCTTCTGGGGCCCTCTTTGTCGCTCAGAGTACTCCCCAGTCTGTTTTGTCTCCTCAGGTGTCTGTCATCTGTTGCAGAGCAAATAATGGAGGCTGGTACAAGCAGCCAGTGCATGGCGAAGGGAGGAGCTGCAGGACCTGCTAGCTCAACAGCAGGTGGACGCCTACAGGCATCGGATGGGACTTCGCAGCAGCTGTCGCAGTCTGGTGACCATCACTGACATTACACACACTAACATGGGGTCTTCATCTAGCGACTCAGGCTCTGATAGCGAGACAGGGCTAGGTTTAGTGGGTAAGGGCCAACAGCAGATGTTTAGAATGATTAAGAAATTAGTGGCAGCGCAGGTGCAGTCGAAGGCAGGCACGCCGGGCGTTGTAGAGAACAATTCCTTAGCGCAGGTGGGGGATGCGCCGGCAGGGCAGGTGGCGTCAAGGAAAGTGGCAATGCACGGGGATTCCTATCCGTGCCTAGTCCACTCACTTTATGGCCATTTGAAGGCTAAAGTGATTAAAAAAATCCAAGAGGGTAGATATGTGAATATCTACGAACTCACTCCGGAAGCCTGTAGAGCTAAGGAGAGGGCGGCCGAGGACTCTGGCCCCAAAAAAGTCCGGCATCAGGAAACTTATGATGAATGGCAGGCAGGATATAGGGTGTTGGCGTCCTGCTATGTTGATAGGTGGCCGACTCAGGGGCATAACCTTTTTAAATATCAGGACACGATTGGTGATATTTACAAAAGGTTCAAGGAAGGTGCTTGGAGGGATTACGATTTGGCATTCCGCAAGAAAATGGTAGGCAACCCCATCTTACACTTCGGGACGCAGGATATGCACCTGTGGTCTAAGTTGGGGCGCGAGAGGTCTACTTCGACGCCCGCGGTGACGAAGCCTGGAACACAGCGGTCCTTTCTGCGCCCGAAGAGGCGTGAGAGGGAGTGCTGGAAATTCCAGGATAAGCAGTGTGATAGGGGAGCGAATTGCTTCTTTCGTCACATCTGCAAGTTTTGCAGCGGACCTCACCCGGGTTCAGAATGCACAAAGAGAAGGGAATCCGGTGCACCCACCCAGAATAGTAGAGGGGGGCCTGGTGGCAAGGGCCCCAACTCCACTTAAGTACGAGAAGATGGCGCCGTGGCTGGTGCTATACCCTGACGGTGAGGCAGCGGCAGTCCTGTCGTCAGGGTTGAGGGTGGGGTTTAAGATACCGGTTACTTCACAAGTAACCGGGTCCTCTGTCCATCGTAACCTAACTATGGGGAGAGAGGCTGTCCAATCGGTCAGTAATCTTCTGGTCAGACAATATGAGCATGGTGTACGCCATAAACAGGTTGTCAGCAGCCTCGCCGGTGGTGGTGACCTACCTTCGGCACCTGGTCTTGCGGTGTTTGCAGCTTAATGTTCGCTTCACAGCGCGGCACGTCCCAGGGGTAAGCAATGTGATAGCAGATGCCCTTTCAAGATTTCAATGGGATTAGTTTAGAAGGGTGGCCCCGAGGGCAGCGGCTGAGGGTCTAACGTGCCCTCTTTTCCTTTGGCAGCTGGCAGAGGTTGGGAGACCATCCTCCCCCTGATCAGAGCATCGCTGGCTCCTAAGACGTGTGCGGCATACTCGTCGCATTGGAGGGCGTGGGAGCGCTTCAGCGAGCAGAAGGGTTTCTTGTTGTGTCAGGCATCTCAGGTACACGTTCTGGAATGGCTAGCGTGCTTGAAGCTTGAGGGTGTGTCCAGATTGTCAGCGCTGAGCAGGTTAGCGGCAATGTCGTTTTTCAGCAAAGCTTTAGGTTTCGGGGACTATATGGGTACTTTCATAGTAAGGCAGATCTTGAAGGGATGGGGCCGGATGGCCCCACCCACAAAGGATCGGAGGGAGCCAATCACGACAGACAGATTGCGCTCGCTGGTAGTAAATCTGGGGGCAGTCTGCAGTTCAGCCTACGAGGCGATCTTATTTCGGGCTGCTTTCGCGCTGGCATTTGCGGGGGCGCTGAGGATAGGCGAAGTGGTCGCCTCCTCTACAAAAGGGGAGGTAGGCGGCATTAAAGTGGGGCATGTGAGGGCCTCGGATGATTGCGTGCTACTGCTCATCCCCAGATCCAAAACGGATCAGGATGGTAAAGGGGCTTGGTTGCCTTTAGCCAGGCATGAATGTCCGGAATGCTGCCCGGTGTCGAGCGTGGTGGATTATTGCCGTGTACGGCCGAGCGGAGGGCTGCAGTTTCTCGTGCATGAGGACGGCAGTTCTCTTTCAGCCTTCCAGTTCTGCAAAGTGCTAGCCAAAGTGGCAGCGGCAGCGGGATTGGATCCATCTAAGATTGCTCCGCATTCATTCCGTATCGGGGCAGCGACTAGTGCGGCGGCCGGTGGGTCGTCGCAGGCGGTCATTAAGAAAATGGGGCGTTGGAAGTCGGAGCGATATAGGGGCTACATTCGCCCTTTGAATGCTTAGTTGACGGGGGCGTGTAAGGTGCGGGACCTCTTGATACCTTCCCGGACGGGCGGGGGGGGTGAGAAGGGGTGTTTTGCTAGTGGTTGTTTGTCAACGTTTCATTGTCCCCATCCATGTTGTTATAGGTACAGTAAAGACCCCAGTGCGCGTGTGGATTATTGGGCACTCCTTTATCCACTGGGCGGCTATCAGGGCGCATCATTCCCCGGGAGGGCAGCAGCTAGGATTGGCGGCATCCAGGGCTAACATTCGCTGGCTCGGGCGCAGGGGTCTAAATTGGAGTGAGCTCCCCGCTCTGTTACAGGATGCGCATAGGAGGTGGGGAAAGCCTCAAGTGATTGTTGTGCATCTGGGCGGAAATGACTTGGAATCCATTCCCGTGTTGGACTTAATTCGGGTTATGGTTGCGGACATCAAGTGGGTGTGCACATGGCTTCAGGATGTGCGGATAGGTTGGTCCAACGTGGTTGCACGGCTGCGTTGGCGTCACATTGTGACACAGAGGGCAGCGTACAATGTCTGCAAGAAAGTTAATAGGGAAGTGGGAAGAGCGATCACGGCCATGGGAGGATTCGTCATCAGGCATGACACTATTACGGCCGACAAGAAGGCCTTTTACCGACCGGATGGGGTTCACCTGGCGGACGTCGGGTTGGACATTTTTCTGGCTGACTTTAAGAAAGCCATCTCATTGGTTGTTTAAAATGAACACTCAGTAGGACATTAGTTAGTTTTCAAAGTTCTGTGCTATGGTTGGCATCCGACCGTTGTTAACACAGTGTTATTTATATAAAAAAAAAAATTAAAAAAAGTTTGAATTTGGTTAAGTGCGTTATATTGTTATATTGGTTATTTAAGGGCTATGTTGGTTAGGTGTAGTGGCAAGAGGATCGTCTTTTTTGTGGCGGTCGGGCAAGGCCCTGGGAGCGGGCGCAGTGTGAGCAGAGTGACGGCCCGAACACAGGGAGAGGTGTCGCCCACTAAGTGCCGGCTTAGGGGTTCCTCTCCCCCTTTTTAAAGAGCTGCAGGCCGAAGAGCTCTCCGTAACAAAATCTCTCTCACTGTGCCAATGAGCGTGCGCAACCCCTGTGCCACGCTGCAGACATCGGAGGGGCCTTGTCCGTCAATAAGTAGGGGTTAGTTAGCTAGAAGAAGATGCCGCCACCAATTGGAATGAACTTGTTACCAGTTCAGTGATAGGTTGATTTGAGCTGCCTAATAATTGGCTAAGATTAGGCAGAATTCAATTCATTTAATAAACGCGACCGTGACCGGTCTTTTCCCCAAGCTGTTGTGTTGTGTTTTTATTGAGAACATATGACGTAATAGGAGGTTTATCCCTTATGGAAGTGGAAGGCCCTCTAGTGGGCCTGTAGCAAAATTAAGGGATAGCTGACTTGAAGTCTGGAGGGTTCTAGAAGTGTGTGTATGCTACAATGTTGCAAATGTGTGGGAGGGTGTACCTATTGCCTTTATAGGGTCCTGTTCCAGTGGATTTGGCCTCTTCCTGCCTCCAGACTTCGAGGAGAACTTTCCCCGCCCGCCCGTCCCTGGAAGAAGGTATGTGGCGGCAAGTTAGGTTGATGGTAAGTCTGTCCTCGGCGGGGGTAGGTTTAGTTGAACCAGCCTCGTAAGCCTGAGGTTGTAAGATAGTCATCCACCTCTCTCATTCGGGTTGGACGACTCGTTTTGAGAGGATGCCTTACTGGGTTGGTGAAATTGTGCCCTAGCTGGCGGTCGGGCAAGGCCCTGGGAGCGGGCGCAGTGTAAGCAGAGTGACGGCCCAAACACAGGGAGAGGTGTCGCCCACTAAGTGCCGGCTTAGGGGTTTCTCTCCCCCTTTTTAAAGAGCTGCAGGCCAAAGAGCTCTCCATAACAAAATCTCTCTCACTGTGCCAATGAGCGTGCACAACCCCTGTGCCACGCTGCAGACATCGGAGGGGCCTTGTCCGTCGATAAGTAGGGGTTAGTTAGCTAGAAGAAGATGCTGCCACCAACTGGAATGAACTTGTTACAAGTTCAGTGATAGGTTGATTTGAGCTGCCTAATTATTGGCTAAGATTAGGCAGAATTCAATTTGTTTAATAAACGCGACCGTGACCGGTCTTTTCCCCAAGCAGTTGTGTTGTGTTTTTATTGAGAATGTAGGACGTAATAGGATGTTTATCTCTTATGGAAGTGGAAGGCCCTCTAGTGGGCCTGTAGCAAAATTAAGGGATAGCTGACTTGAAGTCTGGAGGGTTCTAGAAGTGTGTGTATGCTACAATGTTGCAAATGTGTTGGAGGGTGTACCTCTTGCCTTTATAGGGTTCTGTTCCAGTGGATTCGGCCTCTTCCTTCCTCCAGACTTTGAGGAGAACTTTCCCCGCCCGCCCGTCCCTGGAAGAAGGTATGTGGCGGCAAGTTAGGTTGAGGGTAAGTCTGTCCTTGGCGGGGGTAGGTTTAGTTGAACCAGCCCCGTAAGCCCGAGGTTGTAAGATAGTCATCCACCTCTCTCATTCGGGTTGGACGACTCGTTTGGAGAGGATGCCTTACTGGGTTGGTGAAATTGTGCCCTAGCTGGCGGTCGGACAAGGCCCTGTGAGCGGGCGCAGTGTGAGCAGAGTGACGGCCCAAACACAGGGAGAGGTGTCGCCCACTAAGTGCCGGCTTAGGGGTTCCTCTCCCCCTTTTTAAAGAGCTGCAGGCCGAAGAGCTCTCCATAACAAAATCTCTCTCACTGTGCCAATGAGCATGCGCAACCCCTGTGCCACGCTGCAGACATCGGAGGGGCCTTGTCCGTCAATAAGTAGGGGTTAGTTAGCTAAAAGAAGATGCCGCCACCAACTGGAATGAACTTGTTACAAGTTCAGTGATAGGTTGATTTGAGCTGCCTAATTATTGGCTAAGATTAGGCAGAATTCAATTCGTTTAATAAACGCGACCGTGACCGGTCTTTTCCCCAAGCAGTTGTGTTGTGTTTTTATTGAGAATGTAGGACGTAATAGGAGGTTTATCCCTTATGTACAAAAATACCCATAGACTTTATTTGTAAATTTTTCATAAAAATAATTAGATGTGATTGGCTCCTGAATGAAGAAATACACTTCCCTATGCAGTATTGTGATAGTAACAAAAAGTATGTGCATAAGCCTTCCATTACATAAAAGCAATGATACATTTAAACAACTGTTTTACGCATATTTATTATGATCAAATTCATTTCAACACTATAGAGATTTTACTTACAAATAAAATAAATGTGTAAGAAATAAATCTAGGCTGAAGAATGCTATTGGAGTTTATTGTGTATCAGATTAAGCAAAACACGGATCAGTCCTTTCAGGCCCTACTGCTATGTAACCCACACGCATGCAAATCTTCTGCACGGGTGTCTGCTACTTGTCTGTAATGGCAAATGACATGTGAACAATTTGCATCAGCCTCTGACTATAGATTCACCCAAATATGATGTTATTTCAGTCAGGATCGGGTACAGCACCACAGGGAGAGTAAAATGTTTTCTTCAGTTTTGCTAATTCCAAGAACAATCTTTACAGTTCCAGCAATATCTGTGATCATCTCTAACACGTTTATCATGACTGTGAGATTAGGGGCAGCAGATTAGGGGTTTATAGGTATAATGTAGGTGGCGGCGGTGTGCGGTCAGCAGATTGGGGGTTAAAAAAATGTATTATAGTGGCGGCGATGTGGGGGACCTCGGTTTAGGGGTACATAGGTAGTTTATGGGTGTTAGTGTACTTTAGAGCACAGTAGTTAAGAGCTTTATAAACCGGCATTAGCCCAGAAAGCTCTTAACCACTGACTTTTTTCTGCGGCTGGAGTCTTGTCGGTAGAGGGTCTACTGCTCACTTCAGCCAAGACTCTAAATACCAGCATTAGGAAGATCCCATTGAAAAGATAGGATACGCAATTGGCGTAAGGGGATCTGCAGTATGGAAAAGTCGAGGCTTGGAAGTGAGCGTTAGACCCTTTCCTGACTGACTCTAAATACAAGCGGGCGGTAAAAAGCAGCGTTAGGAGCCCTTAACGCTGCTTTTGACAGCTAACGCCAAACTCTAAATCTAGGCGTAAGTCTTTTTTCCTGTCATTTAACTCTAAAAAGTGTAGTAATTTATTGTGATAAGAAAAAATGGTCTAGTGTATATAGGGTATAAGGTCATTTTTCACCAAAACGATAATATAACAATTACTTCGGATAATGAAAATATCTGATTGTGATCATGTGACAAAGGGATAACGGGCAGACATGCAGAAATCTATCAAACAATAGATTCTAATCAAGCCCCTAGTTAGGGGCCAATCACAGTTGTTTAGAAAAACTTATTTAAGAGTTTAACAGAAAAACACCATTAAAGTCTATGGAGATTTTTGTAGATAAATTGTTAGATACATTTTGCTAAATGACTGTGATCAACCCCTTAGGATCATAATGAACAATAATATGTCCTTTTTACATTAGAATCTTCTTCTAAGAAAAACTCTGCATTGCAATAGCTTTTTACATGGAGATGAAACTAATCTGATTTATTGGCAATAAATTCTAACCCATAAAGAAGACATTAGAACTGCTCAATGGGTAATAAATACTAACTGAGCGGTTGATCACAATCCTTTAGAAAAGCTTATGTACAAAAATACCCATAGACTTTATTTGTAAATTTTTCATAAAAATAATTAGATGTGATTGGCTCCTGAATGAAGAAATACACTTCCCTATGCAGTATTGAGATAGTAACAAAAAGTATGTTCATAAGCCTTCCATTACATAAAAGCAATGATACATTTAAACAACTGTTTTACGCATATTTATTATGATCAAATTCATTTCAACACTATAGAGATTTTACTTACAAATAAAATAAATGTGTAAGAAATAAATCTAGGCTGAAGAATGCTATTGGAGTTTATTGTGTATCAGATTAAGCAAAACACGTATCAGTCGTTTCAGGCCCTACTGCTATGTAACCCACACGCATGCAAATCTTCTGCACGGGTGTCTGCTACTTGTCTGTAATGGCAAATGACATGTGGACAATTTGCATCAGCCTCTGACTATAGATTCACCCGAATATGATGTTATTTCAGTCAGGATCGGGTACAGCACCACAGGGAGAGTAAAATGTTTTCTTCAGTTTTGCTAATTCCAATAACAATCTTTACAGTTCCAGCAATATCTGGGATCATCTCTAACACGTTTATCATGGCTGTGAGATTATGTGACTGGAACAGACGCCTGACCCAGAGCCCGGGCAATCAGATCCAGTCCTGTATGGCACTAACGAACATAGTGCTGCAATGTATAATGACAAGTGATGGGTTTTTAGTATTGTTTCAGCCTTACTTGGTATTTTCCACAAAGGTAATCTCAGCTAGAAATCTACTTTTATCTTTTTTTGCTAACCTCAGCTTCTGGCTCACAGCCTGGCTCTGCTCCTTCTACTGTGTGACCATCGTTCGCTTCCATCATGAAGTTATCACAAGTCTGAAGATGAGGCTCCCTGATGTGGTACCCAAGCTCCTACTGGGCACACTCTTATTGTCCTTTTCCATCAGTGTCCCTACTATTTGGTACATTAAGTTTGTCACTGAGAGCACAACAAGTGCAAATCTGACAGGGAACTACTCTGCAATGACTGCCTTTGTATTTTATCACAATTCCACCTTTACGTCTATTTTCATTACCATTGGATGCATCATGCCGCTTGTTATAACCCTTACATCAATAGGGTTTACTGTGGCCTCTCTACTGAGACATGTTCAGCAAATGAAACTCAATGCTCCTAGTCTGAGCGCTGCCCAGCTGGAGGCGCATTACAGAGCATGTAGGACAATGGTACTTCTTGTCATTCTTTATGTGACTTTTAATGTGACTGCAATCAGATTCCCTTTCAGCAATTTATCTTTTGAATTTTTTTTAATCATTTGGCTCATCCTTCTGTTGTATCCTACAGTCCAGGCTGTTATTCTTATCATGGGGAGCTCCGAACTGAAAGGGACTTTGTCTCAAATTATTGGGTGTACCAGGTAGTGAGGACATCATACTAATGTGTGATGGAGATTAGCTAGTGCCTTGTTGCACCATCTGTAAGTGTGATCTCAGAAGACTCTATGCACTGGGGGCAGCTATACACAACTACTGGAGGACTAGAGTATCATTGCTCATCAATACATTTAGCCCTGTGTCTATTTAGCTGTTGTTTGTGCAGCTTTTTATATCAATCAGCTCAGCTGCCCTTTATGTCATGCAAACTCTGTAGCCCAGAGCAGCTAGGTATTTCCGTATGTTGCTTTGTAACTATTAAACGTTTTTATTCCTCACTCTAACTTTCTCTGCTTCAATTTATCATCTTTTCAAATGTTTAACAAAGTATCAAAATGGTGTCTTCTTTTATGTGTTAAACCTAAATCCCTAATAACGGCTAGATTTAGAGTTTTGTCGGTAAGGACCCGCGTAGCTAACGCCGGCTTTTTTCTGGCCGCACCATAAAAATAACTCTGGTATTGAGAGTCCACATAAAGGCTGCGTTAGGCTCCAAAAAAGGAGCGTAGAGCATATTTAACGCAGCTTCAGCTCTCGATACCAGAGTTGCTAACGCAAGCGGCCAGCCTCAAAAACGTGCTCGTGCACGATTCCCCCATAGAAAACAATGGGGCTGTTTGAGCTGAAAAAAAACCTAACACCTGCAAAAAAGCCGCGTTCAGCTCCTAACGCAGCCCCATTGTTTGCTATGGGGAAACACTTCCTACGTCTGCACCTAACACCCTAACATGTACCCCGAGTCTAAACACCCCTAGCCTTACACTTATTAACCCCTAATCTGCCGCCCCCGCTATCGCTGACACCTGCATATTATTATTAACCCCTAATCTGCCGCTCCGTAAACCGCCGCTACTTATATTATCCCTATGTACCCCTAATCTGCTGCCCTAACATCGCCGACCCCTATATTATATTTATTAACCCCTAATCTGCCCCCCACAACGTCGCCTCCACCTGCCTACACTTATTAACCCCTAATCTGCCGAGCGGACCTGAGCGCTACTATAATAAAGTTATTAACCCCTAATCCGCATCACTAACCCTATAATAAATAGTATTAACCCCTAATCTGCCCTCCCTAACATCGCCGACACCTAACTTCAATTATTAACCCCTAATCTGCTGACTGGAGCTCACCGCTATTCTAATAAATGTATTAACCCCTAAAGCTAAGTCTAACACTAACACTAACACCCCCCTAAATTAAATATAATTTACATCTAACGAAATTAATTATCTCTTATTAAATAAATTATTCCTATTTAAAGCTAAATACTTACCTGTAAAATAAATCCTAATATAGCTACAATATAAATTATAATTATATTATAGCTATTTTAGGATTAATATTTATTTTACAGGTAACTTTGTAATTATTTTAACCAGGTACAATAGCTATTAAATAGTTAAGAACTATTTAATAGTTACCTAGTTAAAATAATTACAAAATTACCTGTAAAATAAATCCTAACCTAAGTTACAATTAAATCTAACACTACACTATCATTAAATTAATTAAATAAAATGCCTACAATTATCTACAATTAAACCTAACACTACACTATCAATACATTAATTAAATACAATATCTACAAATAACTACAATGAAATAAACTAACTAAAGTACAAAAAATAAAAAAGAACTAAGTTACAAAAAATAAAAAAATATTTACAAACATAAGAAAAATATTACAACAATTTTAAACTAATTACACCTACTCTATGCCCCCTAATAAAATAACAAAGCCCCTCAAAATAAAAAAATGCCCTACCCTATTCTAAATTACTAAAGTTCAAAGCTCTTTTACCTTACCAGCCCTGAACAGGGCCCTTTGCAGGGCATGCCCCAAGAAGTTCAGCTCTTTTGCCTGTAAAAAATAAACATACAATACCCCCCCCCAACATTACAACCCACCACCCACATACCCCTAATCTAACCCAAACCCCCCTTAAATAAACCTAACACTAAGCCCCTGAAGATCATCCTACCTTGTCTTCACCTCACCGGGTATCACCGATCCGTCCTGGCTCCGATATCTTCATCCAACCCAAGCGGGGGCTAGACATCCACTGAAGAAGTCCAGAAGAGGGTCCAAAGTCTTCATCCTATCCGGGAAGAAGAGTAGATCCGGACCGGCAACCATCTTGATCCAAGCGGCATCTTCTATCTTCATCCGATGACGACCGGCTCCATCCTGAAGACCTCCACCGCGGACCCATCTTCTTCCGGCGACGTCCAACTAAAGAATGACGGTTCCTTTAAGGGACGTCATCCAAGATGGCGTCCCTCAAATTCCGATTGGCTGATAGGATTCTATCAGCCAATCGGAATTAAGGTAGGAATATTCTGATTGGCTGATGGAATCAGCCAATCAGAATCAAGTTCAATCCGATTGGCTGATCCAATCAGTCAATCAGATTGAGCTCGCATTCTATTGGCTGTTCCGATCAGCCAATAGAATGCGAGCTCAATCTGATTGGCTGATTGGATCAGCCAATCGGATTGAACTTGATTCTGATTGGCTGATTCCATCAGCCAATCAGAATATTCCTACCTTAATTCCGATTGGCTAATAGAATCCTATCAGCCAATCGGAATTCGAGGGACGCCATCTTGGATGACGTCCCTTAAAGGAACCGTCATTCTTCAGTTGGATGTCGCCGGAAGAAGATGGGTCCGCGGTGGAGGTCTTCAGGATGGAGCCGGTCGTCATCGGATGAAGATAGAAGATGCCGCTTGGATCAAGATGGTTGCCGGTCCGGATCGCCTCTTCTTCCCAGATAGGATGAAGACTTTGGAGCCTCTTCTGGACCTCTTCAGCCACCGGATGATGGATCGTCAGCCCCCGCTTGGGTTGGATGAAGATTTTGGAGCCAGGACGGATCGGTGATACCTGGTGAGGTGAAGACAAGGTAGGATGATCTTCAGGGGCTTAGTGTTAGGTTTATTTAAGGGGGGTTTGGGTTAGATTAGGGGTATGTGGGTGGTGGGTTGTAATGTTGAGGGGGGGTATTGTATGTTTTTTTTTACAGGCAAAAGAGCTGAACTTCTTGGGGCATGCCCCGCAAAGGGCCCTGTTCAGGGCTGGTAAGGTAAAAGAGCTTTGAACTTTAGTAATTTAGAATAGGGTAGGGCATTTTTTTATTTTGGGGGTCTTTGTTATTTTATTAGGGGGCTTAGAGTAGGTGTAATTAGTTTAAAATTGTTGTAATATTTTTCTTATGTTTGTAAATATTTTTTTATTTTTTGTAACTTAGTTCTTTTTTTATTTTTTGTACTTTAGTTAGTTTATTTCATTGTAGTTATTTGTAGATATTGTATTTAATTAATGTATTGATAGTGTAGTGTTAGGTTTAATTGTAGGTAATTATAGGTATTTTATTTAATTAATTTAATGATAGTATAGTGTTAGGTTTAATTGTAACTTAGGTTAGGATTTATTTTACAGGTAATTTTGTAATTATTTTAACTAGGTAACTATTAAATAGTTCTTAACTATTTAATAGCTATTGTACCTGGTTAAAATAATTACAAAGTTGCCTGTAAAATAAATATTAATCCTAAAATAGCTACAATGTAATTATAATTTATATTGTAGCTATATTAGGATTTATTTTACAGGTAAGTATTTAGCTTTAAATAGGAATAATTTATTTAATAAGAGTTAATTAATTTCGTTATATTAAAATTATATTTAATTTAGGGGGGTGTTAGTGTTAGGGTTAGACTTAGCTTTAGGGGTTAATACATTTATTAGAATAGCGGTGAGCTCCGGTCGGCAGATTAGGGGTTAATAATTGAATTTAGGTGTCGGCGATGTTAGGGAGGGCAGATTAGGGGTTAATAGTATTTATTATAGGGTTAGTGAGGCGGATTAGGGGTTAATAACTTTATTATAGTAGCGGTGCGGTCCGCTCGGCAGATTAGGGGTTAATAAGTGTAGGCAGGTGGAGGCGGCGTTGAGGGGGGCAGATTAGGGGTTAATAAATATTATATAGGGATCGGCGGTGTTAGGGGCAGCAGATTAGGGGTACATAAGGATAACGTAGGTGGCGGCGCTTTGCGGTCGGCAGATTAGGGGTTAATAAGTGTAGGTAGCTGGTGGCGACGTTGTGGGGGGCAGATTAGGGGTTAATAAATATAATATAGGGGTCGGCGGTGTTAGGGGCAGCAGATTAGGGGTACATAAGGATAACGTAGTTGGCGGTCGGCAGATTAGGGGTTAAATAAATTTAATAGAGTTGCGGCGATGTGGGGGGGGCCTCGGTTTAGGGGTACATAGGTAGTTTATAGGTGTTAGTGTACTTTAGAGTACAGTAGTTAAAAGCTTTATAAACCGGCGTTAGCCCAGAAAGCTCTTAACTACTGACTTTTTTCCTGCGGCTGGAGTTTTGTCGTTAGATGTCTAACGCTCACTTCAGACACGACTCTAAATACCGGAGTTAGAAAAATCCAATTGAAAAGATAGGATACGCAATTTACGTAAGGGGATCTGCGGTATGGAAAAGTCGCGGCTGAAAAGTGAGCATTAGACCCTATTTTGAGTGACTCCAAATACCGGAGGTATCCTAAAACCAGCGTTAGGAGCCTCTAACGCTGGTTTTCACGGCTAACGCCAAACTCTAAATCTAGGCCTAAGTAAATGCCACAGACATATGTATCCTCTGCTTGTTCTTTTATTTTATAATATATCTGTGTGATTTGTTTTAAATTGACAATAAATATCACATCTAAGAGTAACAGCCCCTGTACAGAACAGTTTCAAATGCAGTTGCTGGGAGACAAATGTCTATCACATTCATTACATCAGCACACTCTTATAACAGTCACACAAGTAGTGATGTCACGAACAGTTCGCCGGAGAACAGTTCCCGGCGATCTTAGCTTGTTCGCGTTCGCTGCGGCGGGCGAACATATGCGATGTTCGATCCGCCCCTATTCGTCATCATTGAGGAAACTTTGACCCTGTATGTCACAGTCTGCAGACACATTTGAGTCAATCAGCAGCAGACACTCCCTCACCGACCCTCCCAGCTCCTGGGCAGCAGCCATTTTAGATTCATTACGATCCTGCTTTGTTAGTGAGAGGAGGTTTAGTGCTGCAGCTGCTGATATTATAGGGAAATAGATAGCTAGGCTAGTGTATTTAGTGTCCACTACAGTCCTGAAGGACTCATCTAATCTCTGCTGTAAGGACAGCACCCCAAAAAGCCCTTTTTAGGGCTAGAACTTCAGCCCAAAAAGCCCTTTTTAGGGCTAGAACTTCAGTTTTTTTTTTTTTATTATTTGTAATTTTATTTGCATTTGCCTGGCTGTCAGCCTGTGTGTGAGGCTCACAGCATATACTGTGATTAGTGCCCCCACTGATATCTGCTTAACATTAGTGTAAATTTTTTAAAAAAACTTTTACATCATTTTGCTAGTATAATTTAATTTCATTTTCCATCAGGCATGTGTGTGAGGCTCACAGCATATACTGTGATTAATTCTTCTGTGCCACCACTGATATCTGGTGTTTCATTAGTGTAAATTAAAAAAAAAGAACTTTTACATTATTTTGCTAGTGTAATCTAATTTCATTTTCTATCAGGCCTGTGTGTCAGGTCCACATCATATACTGTGATTAATTGCTCTGTGCCACCATTGATATCTGCTTAACAATCATTAGTGTAAATTAAAAAAAAAGAACTTTTACATTATTTTGCTAGTGTAATCTAATTTCATTTTCTATCAGGCCTGTGTGTCAGGTCCACATCATATACTGTGATTAATTGCTCTGTGCCACCACTGATATCTGGTGTTTCATTAGTGTAAATTTAAAAAAAAAAAAAAAAATTACATTATTTTGCTAGTGTAATCTAATTTCATTTTCTATCAGGCCTGTGTGTCAGGTCCACATCATATACTGTGATTAATTGCTCTGTGCCACCACTGATATCTGGTGTAACCTTAGTGTAAATTTAAAAAAAAAAATTACGTCATTTTGCTAGTGTAATCTAATTTGATATCATATACTGTGATTAATTGCTCTGTTTTCCACCATTTATATCTGGTGTAACATTAGTGTAAATTTTTTTTAATTTTTTTTTACATCAGTCCTCTTCTAGTGTTATTTAATTTTAGTTGCCAGGCCAGGCTGCGCCTGCCACTAGTGCCAGCCTGTGTGTCAGGCTGCCAGCATATACTGTGCCTACTTCCATCCTCAGTGCCACCACTCCTATCTGGTGTAACATTACTTTAAAAAAATTTAAAAAATTTTTTTACATCAGTCTTCTAGTGTTATTTAATTTTAGTTGCCAGGCCAGCCTGCCACTACTAGTGCCAGCCTGTGTGTCAGGCTGCCAGCATATACTGTGCCTACTTCCATTCTCAGTGCCACCACTCCTATCTGTTGTAACATTAGTGTAACTTTTAAAAAAAAAACTTTTACATCAGTCTGCTAGTGGTATTTAATTGCAGTTGCCTGTCTGCCAGCGTATGTGCCAGGCCCACTTTCCAACTAGTGCCACGAATCATATTTGTTATAACAGTAGTGTAAATATTTTACATAAAATCTTTTTTGACTGTGAATCATCAGTCTGCTAGTGCAATTGAATTGCAGTTGCCTGCCTGCCAGCGTGTGTGCCAGGCTGACTTGCCAACTAGTGCCACCAATCATATTTGTTGTAACAGTATTGTAAATATTTAAAAAAAATACTTTTTGACTGTGAAACATCAGTCAGCTAGTGTAATCTAATTGCAGTTGCCTGACTCCCAGCGTGTGTGCCAGGCCAACTTGCCAACTAGTGCCACCAATAATATTTGTTATAACAGTAGTGTAAATATTTAAAATAATAACTTTTTTGACTGTGAATCATCAGTCTGCTAGTGCAATTAAATTGCAGTTGCCTGCCTGCCAGCGTGTGTGCCAGGTCCACTTGCCAACTAGTGCCACCAATCATATTTGTTATAACAGTAGTCTAAATATTTAAAATAAAAACTTTTTTGACTGTGAATCATCAGTCTGCTAGTTTCATCTAATTGAAGTTGCCTGCCTGCCAGCGTGTGTGCCAGGCCCACTTGCCAACTAGTGCCACCAATCATATTTGTTATAACAGTATTGTAAATATTTAAAATAATAACTTTTTTGATTGTGAATCATCAGTCTGCTAGTGCAATTGAATTGCAGTTGCCTGCCTGCCAGCGTGTGTGCCAGGTCCACTTGCCAACTAGTGCCACCAATCATATTTGTTATAACAGTAGTCTAAATATTTAAAATAAAAACTTTTTTGACTGTGAATCATCAGTCTGCTAGTTTCATCTAATTGAAGTTGCCTGCCTGCCAGCGTGTGTGCCAGGCCCACTTGCCAACTAGTGCCACCAATCATATTTGTTATAACAGTATTGTAAATATTTAAAATAATAACTTTTTTGACTGTGAATCATCAGTCTGCTAGTGCAATTGAATTGCAGTTGCCTGCCTGCCAGCGTGTGTGCCAGGTCCACTTGCCAACTAGTGCCACCAATCATATTTGTTATAACAGTAGTCTAAATATTTAAAATAAAAACTTTTTTGACTGTGAATCATCAGTCTGCTAGTTTCATCTAATTGAAGTTGCCTGCCTGCCAATGTGTGTGCCAGGCCCACTTGCCAACTAGTGCCACCAATCATATTTGTTATAACAGTACTGTAAATATTTAAAAAAAAACTTTTTTGACTGTGAAACATCAGTCTGCTAGTGTCATCTAATTGAAGTTGCCTGCCTGCCAGCGTGTGTGCCAGGCCCACTTACCAACTAGTGCCACTAATCATATTTGTTATAACAGTATTGTAAATATTTAAAATAATAACTTTTTTTACTGTGAATCATCAGTCTGCTAGTGCAATTGAATTGCAGTTGCCTGCCTGCCAGCGTGTGTGCCAGGTCCACTTGCCAACTAGTGCCACCAATCATATTTGTTATAACAGTAGTCTAAATATTTAAAATTAAAACTTGTTTGACTGTGAATCAGTCTGCTAGTGTCATCTAATTGATGTTGCCTGCCTGCCAGCGTGTGTGCCAGGCCCACTTGCCAACTAGTGCCACCAATCATATTTGTTATAACAGTAGTCTAAATATTTAAAATAAAAACTTTTTTGACTGTGAATCATCAGTCTGCTAGTTTCATCTAATTGAAGTTGCCTGCCTGCCAGCGTGTGTGCCAGGCCCACTTGCCAACTAGTGCCACCAATCATATTTGTTATAACAGTATCGTAAATATTTTAAATAATAACTTTTTTGACTGTGAATCATCAGTCTGCTAGTGCAATTGAATTGCAGTTGCCTGCCTGCCAGCGTGTGTGCCAGGTCCACTTGCCAACTAGTGCCACCAATCTTATTTGTTATAACAGTAGTCTAAATATTTAAAATAAAAACTTTTTTGACTGTGAATAATCAGTCTGCTAGTTTCATCTAATTGAAGTTGCCTGCCTGCCAGCGTGTGTGCCAGGCCCACTTGCCAACTAGTGCCACCAATCATATTTGTTATAACAGTATTGTAAATATTTAAAATAATAACTTTTTTGACTGTGAATCATCAGTCTGCTAGTGCAATTAAATTGCAGTTGCCTGCCTGCCAGCGTGTGTGCCAGGTCCACTTGCCAACTAGTGCCACCAATCATATTTGTTATAACAGTAGTCTAAATATTTAAAATAAAAACTTTTTTGACTGTGAATCATCAGTCTGCTAGTTTCATCTAATTGAAGTTGCCTGCCTGCCAGCGTGTGTGCCAGGCCCACTTGCCAACTAGTGCCACCAATCATATTTGTTATAACAGTATTGTAAATATTTAAAATAATAACTTTTTTGATTGTAAATCATCAGTCTGCTAGTGCAATTGAATTGCAGTTGCCTGCCTGCCAGCGTGTGTGCCAGGTCCACTTGCCAACTAGTGCCACCAATCATATTTGTTATAACAGTAGTCTAAATATTTAAAATAAAAACTTTTTTGACTGTGAATCATCAGTCTGCTAGTTTCATCTAATTGAAGTTGCCTGCCTGCCAGCGTGTGTGCCAGGCCCACTTGCCAACTAGTGCCACCAATCATATTTGTTATAACAGTAGTCTAAATATTTAAAATAAAAACTTTTTTGACTGTGAATCATCAGTCTGCTAGTTTCATCTACTTGAAGTTGCCTGCCTGCCTGCCAGCGTGTGTGCCAGGCCCACTTGCCAACTAGTGCCACCAATCATATTTGTTATAACAGTATTGTAAATATTTAAAATAATAACTTTTTTGACTGTGAATCATCAGTCTGCTAGTGCAATTGAATTGCAGTTCCCTGCCTGCCAGCGTGTGTGCCAGGTCCACTTGCCAACTAGTGCCACCAATCATATTTGTTATAACAGTACTGTAAATATTTAAAAAAAAAACTTTTTTGACTGTGAAACATCAGTCTGCTAGTGTCATCTAATTGAAGTTGCCTGCCTGCCAGCGTGTGTGCCAGGCCCACTCTCCAACTAGTGACACCAATCATATTTGTTATAACAGTAGTCTAAATATTTAAAATAAAAACTTTTTTGACTGTGAATCATCTGTCTGCTAGTGTCATCTAATTGAAGTTGCCTGCCTGCCAATGTGTGTGCCAGGCCCACTTGCCAACTAGTGCCACCAATCATATTTGTTATAACAGTACTGTAAATATTTAAAAAAAAAAACTTTTTTGACTGTGAATCATCAGTCTGCTAGTGTCATCTAATTGAAGTTGCCTGCCTGCCAGCGTGTGTGCCAGGCCCACTCTCCAACTAGTGACACCAATCATATTTGTTATAACAGTAGTCTAAATATTTAAAATAAAAACTTTTTTGACTGTGAATCATCAGTCTGCTAGTTTCATCTAATTGAAGTTGCCTGCCTGCCAGCGTGTGTGCCAGGCCCACTTGCCAACTAGTGCCACTAATCATATTTGTTATAACAGTATTGTAAATATTTAAAATAATAACTTTTTTGACTGTGAATCAACAGTCTGCTAGTGCAATTGAATTGCAGTTGCCTGCCTGCCAGCGTGTGTCCCAGGTCCACATGCCAA